>NC_135818.1:80709833-80939833 GCF_964213995.1 Mustelus asterias
GTGCTGTGTCTGACGCCTCAACCAAGAGAGAACTTCACTGACAGTGCAGCACTCCCTCAGTAACGCACTTCAGCCAGCGACTCTGTTCTGCTGGCGTGGGAGTTGAACCCACTATCCCAGTGCTTCCTGCTGAACTAGGGCTGAGTACAAAAGATCAGTGAGCAGACACTCTGTGCAGGGCATTACAAAACCTGGGAAAAAAAGGGATGAAAACGACTGCACACATTTCCACAAAAAAAAAAAGACCTTTTCAAACAGGCCTAGGGGAAAAAAACAATACGAGGAAACTAGGACCCAGCCCCTTAAAAGCGGGAGAAATCTACCCTGGTGCTTTGTTTGTTTTGCCATTTGAGTCCATGTACTTGACTGACTTTGAAGTCGAAAGGGCAAAATGTTTTTTCCATCACATTAAGCCATCATTAACAAGCTGGTGACGCGGGCAGTCTCTTGATACTGCGGCTGACTGATGGTCTCAGCTATTTTAGGGCAATTGTTAGTATGAAAAAACCAGCTGAAGCAAGAAAGGAAAAACCCAGAGCCGTGCTACTTCAGCCGTGCCGTTATCAGGTGAAAGCGTGGTGTAAAGTTTTGAGGATGCGTCCGCAATTTATTTCTCCATATTTCAGATCAGTGGATTCAGTTAGCTGAGGTCATTAATGAGAGCTGTACTGGATGCTCGCCAGCTGCACTGCCTGATTTTCTCTGTAGTTTAACCACCCCCGCGCCCCCCACCCCCAAACCCCTTCCGTTGCTGAAGCCAGCCACTCGATACTGAAACAATCCCCCTGAGGTTTAAATCACTGAGCGTAAAGTTGAAAGCCCCCCCCCCACCTTCCCAGGCCCAGTCCTTATGAGAAAAGGGCTTGTAAGGGGGACTCAAAATGGAGGTAACATTCTTCCCTTTGACCCATGCCCATTTTTAGAAGAGGGCTTTGGACACCATGGGCGGGATTCTCCAGCCGCGCTCGCCCCAAAGCCAGAAAATCCCACCCGAAAGGTCAACGGACCTTTCCATGGTCCGCCCCTCGCCCGCTACGATTCCCGTGGCGGGCGGAACGGGAAAACTCCCCCTCTCCGTAAGTGTCGCTGTCTGTGAAAGGACTTTAATCAGGCCATTGGGGTGGGCCTGTTAGAATATGAACACCCTGATTAGGGGCCAAATTGATGGGCCAATCAAGGAGCCTCTTGCTTTTTCCCAGGGTGGAAGAGTCAATTGCTAGGGGACACAGGCTTAAGGTGCGAGGGGCAAGGTTTAAAGGAGATGTATGAGGCAGATTTTTTACACAGAGAGTAGTGGGTTCCTGGAACTCGTTGCTGGAGGAGGGAGTGGAAGCGGATACGGTAGTGACTTTTAAGGGGCGTCTTGACAAATACATGAATAGGATGGGAATAGAGGGATATGGTCCCCAGAAGGGTAGGGGGTTTCAGTTGAGTCGGGCAGCATGGTCAGTGCAGACTTGGAGGGCCGAAGGGCCTGTTCCTGTGCTGTGCTTTTCTTTGTTCTTTGTTCTTTTGTTCTTAACCTAAAGTGTCAGTTCCTCAGGGACTCCTAGTGTAGACTGCTAACTGAAAGCACTCTGTATGCTGTTGTCAGACTTGTAAATAAAGGGATTTTGGTGAAGAGCCTTCGAGGACTTATTGCAGTCTGATAATCCCTCAGACTCTCGGAGTGGATTTAAATGGGAGTTGCCCATTTCTTCACCCTATAAGGATTTGGGGAAACCAAGATGGCGCGGACTTTGGACAGTCAATTTTTCTGATTTGTTTTTAAAGGATTCCATTGTAGGGTTGGGAGGAGCCAGTGTGCTGCTGGCCTGAGGAAACCTAGGACCACCTCTCTCACCACCACTTTCTCCTCTCCTGACTGTGATGGACCCCACAGTTAACCCTATATCATCATGTCTGCCTCAAATTCCCACCCCCTTAGTTTTGTTTATTAGTTTATTTATTAGTGTCATAAGTAGGCTTACATTCACACTGCAATGAAGTTACTGTGAAAATCCTCTAGTCGCCACACTCTGGTACCTGTTCGGATACAGTGAGGGAGAATTTAGCATGGCCAATGCACCCAAACCAGCACAGTCTTTTGGACTGTGGGAGGAAACCGGAGCACCCGGAGGAAACCCACGCAGACACGGGGAGAACGTGCAGACTCCGCACAGACAGTGACCCAAGCTGGGAATCAAACCCGGATGCCTGGCGCTGTGAGGCAGCAGTGCTAACCGGGAGACTCCATTCACAGGTGGAAGCAAAGCTCGGACATTAAAATGGCACTGATTTCACTCCAGTACGTGCTAACCAACTCTAAACTAATTCCATTTCCACCCTCACCCCCAGACACCTAACCCGTATTGTTGCAAATATCATGTTCGTGTGTTTTAAAATATACCTTTTAGTTTTCGAACATAGCTTTAATTTTTAAATATTAATGTTTTAACTGTAGAAAAATAGGTAAATGCAAGATGAACAAGCTGCGAGGTTATTGCGCTTCAAAGGCCAGAACAGAAGAGGTAAATCTATCAAATTGCGAGTGGAGAAACTTAATGCATGGCCGAGCTAAAAACAGAAACTGGAAATGGAAACATGCAAGGAAAACTTAAAAAGGAAACTGACTCTCCCCTCCCCCCACTCCCTGTTTGTAATCAAACAGAAACTGAACCTGAGATTTGGAAACCAAAACCTCTGGGCAGACTGAAACTGGTTGAAGTGTATATAGGGAGGCAAGAGGCATCCAGGCTCAGTGGTAGTTGCAGTTTAATTGGAACTGGTACGTGCAGTTTGTAATTCACCAAGAGAAGATAGCCAAAGTAAATGCGACTTAGATAGACCTGAAGAACAAAAAAATATATAACTTTATAATTCACTGTGTGGAATGTGAACAAAGAACAAAGAACAGTACAGCACAGGAAACAGGCCCTTCGGCCCTCCAAGCCTGTGCCGCTCATTGGTCCAACTAGACCACTCGTTTGTATCCCTCCATTCCCAGACTGCTCATGTGACTATCCAGATAAGTCTTAAACGATGCAAGCGTGTCTGCCTCCACCACCCTTCTTGGCAGCGCATTCCAGGCCCCCACCACTCTCTGTAAAAAACATCCCTCTGATATCTGAGTTATACCTCTCCCCTCTCACCTTGAGCCCGTGACCCCTCGTGATCGTCACCCCCGACCTGGGAAAAAGCTTCCCACTGTTCACCCTATCTATACCCTTCATACTTTTGTACACCTCTATTAGGTCTCCCCTCATTCTCCGTCTTTCCAGGGAGAACAAGCCCAGTTTACCCAATCTCTCCTCATGGAGATGCCTGTGGATGAGGCTTAGGGTGGGATTTTCTAGCCGCGCTCGCCCCAAAACCAGAAAATCCCACCCGAGGCCAACAGACCTTTGCATGGTTTGCCCCCCGCCTGCTACGATTCCCTTGGTGGGGGGGATGGGAAAATACCCCCTTTAATCTCAGTTTGAATTTTGTGTGGGAACAGAAGGTGGAAGATTCCCTAGTTTGAAATGTGTGGAAGACTCTACAGTGGTCCTCACAGAACCTTGCGGCAAAGAAAGCAGACAGCATTTAGCTTGGAAATATCGAAGGCAATTGAAACAAGAGACCAAGGCATCCGCAGCCAGGAGGTAGTAGTACATGAAAGTGTTACCTCTGAATATAGCTACGGCTGAGGAGAATTAAAGATAGTTCCCAGTGAACTGCGACATATCTATAGTCGTTCCCTATTGAAGCAAATATCTTTTAAATGCCGTAACAGGTACAATATTGTGAACAATGAGAGAATTCTTGGGGCAGGTAAGAAGCAAGCACATGTGGGTATAATCTATTGGGTTAACTTGATTGTATTTGCTTTGCTTAATTTGTTCAACATACAATGAGGGTTGTGTTTTGTTAAGAAAATGAAATCTCGCGGTGTAGTTCGATTGGGTGCTACAAGGTGTTGGGATTTTTCTTTAAATGTTAACGGCCCATAACCGGATTATAACAATATCCCAAGCTACAACCAGGACTGAAGATTCGCAACAGCTGAGGACAACAAATTTTACTTTACTTTCCACCCAGGGAAATAAATCCCAGTGCTGAGATGTATTTTTTGCATGGATTAGTATGTTCCTTGTATGATATACCTGCAGTTTGCTGTCATTCTCAATGCTCCTTCAGGTGTCCCCATTTGAAATAAAAGAGTTACAAGGTTAAACTTGTACAGAATCTTGATTAGAGCACACTTAGGAGTGTGCAGAGTCCTGGCCCCCACATTCCAGAAAAGATAGAGAAAGTGCAAGAAATGAATTCCAAGGATGATGCCAGATCTACAGAAAAGGAGTACAGAAATGGTTTACCAGGATGTTGCCTGGTATGGAGGATATTAGCTACGAAGAGAGTTTGAATAAACTGGGATTGTTTTCCCTGGAAAGACGGAGGCTGAGGAGGCGACATGATGGAAGTTTATAAGATTATGAGGGGCATAGATAAGGTGAACGATTGGAAGCTTTTTCCCAGGACAGAAATGACAATTACAAGGGGGCATAAGTTCAAGATAAAGGGGGAAAGGTTCAGTGGAGGTCTGCGGGGGAAGCTTTTTACACAGAAGGTGGTGGTGGCCTGCAATGCACTGCCAAGTGAGGTGGTTGAGGCAGATACATTAGTGACATTTAAGACTTATCTGGATAGGGATATGGACAGGCAGTTTATCTAGATAGGATAACGTGATCGGCGCAGGCTTGGTGGGCCGAAGGGCCTTTTCCGATACTATACTGTTCTTTGTTTTGTTCTGTCTGAAAGACAATGTGTGGAATTCACTGGCCGCGCTGGTCTAAAAGCTGGAAATCCCTGCCCGACCCTCAATGGTGCTTCACATTCTCCGCAACCCGCCTGCTAAAATTACAGTGGTGGCAGGATGGGAGAATTCTGGCCAATATCTATCCAGGTGGATGATAAAAATCCTCAGTGCACTTTTGAGGGATAGAACTGGGATTTCTCTCAGTATCCTGGCCAATATTTATCCTTCAATAAACAACTAAAATAGATGGCAATTTGTCTCATTGCTACATGGGAATTACTGTGTATAAATTGGCTACATTCCTACATTGCAACAGTGGCTGTGCTTCATTGGCTGTCGAGTGCTTTGAGACATTGTTGAAGGCAGGAAGGGTCCCATCTAAATGCCAATTCTTACCTTTCCTTCGGCTTACCTTTTCTAATTTTACCCCAATACTTATATTTTTAAAAATAT
Organism: Mustelus asterias; assembly: GCF_964213995.1. Taxonomy (NCBI): domain Eukaryota; kingdom Metazoa; phylum Chordata; class Chondrichthyes; order Carcharhiniformes; family Triakidae; genus Mustelus; species Mustelus asterias. Next base: position 80,715,064 of record NC_135818.1, read on the forward strand.
CGGTGGAAGGAGAATGTTTTTCTCGATGGGTCCGGCTGCTCAGCACCTGCCCTGGAATAAAGGATATTAGCATTCAGCTGAAGAGCTTGGTGTTGGATGTGTCTCTCCGCTTCACAGTGCATGCTTTGTGAACAGCTGCTGGTCAGATGTTCCTCTGGCATCGGGAGGCCCTGCTGTACACGGGGATGAGCTGACATTCTTTCAGTATCGGAATCACTCAGACAGTTCGCTTGTCTCTTTCTGAATTAAATAAGGCCGGGGCAACTTTTCTTTTTGCACGATGTTTGCTTTTGCTTGTCCCAGACAAACGCAGAAGTGTCGTTGTTCTTAGCTCGCCCCTAACACCGTAGTGCGAGGAGAAAAAAGACGTGTGGAAGAAACGCAACATCATTTTTGAAACTTATTTCCCCGGGCAGATTATGTAAATGTTATCTCGTCATCCGTTTTGAAGTTTATAGAGCTGTGCAAATATTGACACTGCTGTCAAGTTGCAATCCACTTTAAACTGCACACAAAGAGTTAGAATAATGTGATTGAAGTCCCCTCTATAATTAACCTTTTCCCTAATGAATGAAGAGTAATTGAACACAAGAAACAGTGACTCAGGCTTGTCGCTCACCTTCACCCCCAGGTTGGAAACCTTTACCGTGTTTACTACCTAAAAGTTTTTTTCCTGTCTGCAAATTATGGCAGGGCTCTCTGGTTATGTGGCCAACACTGAACATAGCAAGCTTTCACTGGCTAGCAATGTGATAAATGTCCAGACATCCAAGTAAGGGGGGGAAGATTCAGTGGAGATGTGCGGGGGAAGTTTTTTTCACACTGAAGGTGGTGGTGGCCTGGAATGCGCTGCCAAGTGAGGTGGTTGAGGCAGATACATTAGCAACATCTGGGCGGCACGGTGGCACAGTGGTTAGCACTGCTGCCTCACAGTGCCAGGGATCCGGGTTCGATTTCCGGCTTGGGTCACTGTCTGTATGGAGTTTGCACGTTCTCCCTGTGTCTGCGTGTGTTTCCTCCGGGTGCTCCGGTTGCCTCCAACAGTCCAAAGATTTGAGGCTTAGATTGATTGGCCATGATAAATTGACCCCAGTGTCAGGGGATTAGCAGGGTAAACATATGGGGTTAGGGGAATAGGGCCTGGGTAGGATTGTGCTTGGTGCAGACTCGATGGGCCAAATGGCCTCCTTCTGCACTGTAGGATTCTATGATTCTATGATTTAAGACTTATCTGGATAGACACATGAACAGATGGGGAATAGAGGGATACAGGCGGTTGGTCTAGATAGGACAACGTGATCAGCGCGGGCTTGGAGGGCCGAAGGGCCCGTTCCTGTGCTGTACTATTCTTTGTTCTTTGTATCTACTCAGGAATAGATATCGGGACAGACATTAGGGAGGTCTGACTGACTCTCCCTCTAACCAGTGCCACCAAACTGTTTATATTCACCCGAGGAACAGGGCATACAGGGCTCTCAACTTGACATCTCGTCTGCCAGCGAACACATTCCACGCTGGCCTTCCTTCACTGACTGCAAATAACTTCAGGATGACGGAGAAAGATGGCACCTCCAACTGTGCAGCACTCCTTCAGCCCTGCACTGCACTGCAGTGTAAGCCTAGCACATGTCTGCAGCGGGACTTAATCCCGTCACTGACTCAGAGACAAGTAAAGTACTGCGGTGACTGCAAATCTGAAATAGAAACAGAAAATTCTGGAAGTGCCTGCTTCTGTCATGGAGTCATCATCCTGAGACATTAACTCTGTCTCCAAGGCGGCCTTCACAACACACGACAGCGCAGAGTCGCTGAGCAGAAACTGATAGCCAAGTTCCGCACACAGGAAGACGGCCTAAACCGGGATGTTGGATTTATGTCACATTATCAGTAAGCCCCACAGCTTGCCTCCTGGGCTTGCAGAATCTCACTAGCTGTCCTGCCTGGAGACAATACACATCTCTTTAACCTGTGCTTAATGCTCCCTCCACCCACATTGTCTGTATCTTTAAGATCTGGCTGGCTGTCGGGATTCGCATTCTAATCAGTATTCTGTAACTTGATTTTTGTGTTTCTGTGCCCTGTTTGAGAGCACATTTCCACTCCATCTGACGAAGGAGCAGCGCTCTGAAAGCTAATGGTATTTGCTACCAAATAAACCTGTTGGACTTTAACCTGGTGTTGGTAAAACTCTTACTGTGTCCACCAATGCTGCCAGACCTGCTGAGTATTGTGGTGAGCCATAGATGGTTACCACTATGGGTACTTGTACATATGTTACTCATGTTACTGTTGGGGTTAGGGTTTGGGTGTTCCACCTGTTATTATTGTTTATGTGGTACACTCCGTTCGGCTCTGCTTTCTTACAGGGGTATAAAGGTCACTGCTACTTCCTAGCAGTCTTTAGTCTGGGATAATATTGTTAAGTAGTGTGCTCCTATTTGTCGTGAATAAAAGCCTTTATTCCCGGGTACGTTCTAGCCTCCCGTGTGAATTAATCGCGCATCAAGTATTTCCCGCCATTTTACTTTAAAGTTACCCACAGAGCTATGGCTGACAGTTATGTTCCAATTTTGCAATCCACTTGTTCTCTGATTACATCACGGACTTTACTGTTTTGCAGTATTTTATCTTGTTCGAATTATCCGTTGATCTTCAGAACTGTCCACTCTTGTCCCTCCTTAGCCTTAAGAGAATCATTCACTCCACTCCATCTCCATGTAACTTCACCAGGGAAACTCTGGCCACCCACATAAAGAAATCTTCTCTCTCCCCATCTTTCCATAAAATTGGAAGAGACATTCGAGATACATGGAATGTCATAGAAAACAAAACAGTCCACTTGGTTTCCACGTGTATTCAGAGCTTTGACCAAATTTCGGTGCAGGTTACAGGGTGAGTTTTTAGGGAAGACTCCACCCTCCTCTCCTTGTGGAACTTCTACTCCAGAGTTCAACTGGTGGCTGCTTTTATTTTGGATTTTGTTTTGCCCTGGAGTGGGAATGCAAACGGCCAAATCCAGTTTCAATCCATGCAAGGGGTTTGTTTTAAAACAACGTAGATTCATAGACGTTTACAGCACAGGAGGCCACTCGGTCCATTGTGTCCATGCCAGCCTGACTACACCAGTCCCATTTTCCAGCACTTGGCCCATAGTCCTGGATGTTACCGTAGCGCACGTGAATATCTAAATACTTAAATGTTTTGAGAGTTTCTGACTCAAGCACCCTTTCAGGCAGTGAGTTCCAAAGCAAAGCAAAGTTTATTTATTAGTCACAAGTAAGGCTTACATTGACACTGCAATGAAGTTACTGTGAAATTCCAGATTCCCACCACCCTCTGGGTGAAGAAGTTTCTCCTCAACTCCCCTCTTAGTCTTCTACCTTTCACCTTAAATCCGTGCCCCCTGGGTATTGATCCCTCTAGTAATGGAAAAAGTGCTTTCCTCAGACCCTTCAGCCCAAGCAGCATCTTGGTGAATCTCCTCTGCACCCTCTCCAGTGCAACCGCAGTCTTCCTATAGTGTGGTGACCAGAACTGCACACAGTACTCCGGTTATTGCCTAACCAGCGTTTTATACAGTTCCAGCATGACTTTTGTATTCTATGCCTTGGCTAATAAAGGCAAGTACTTCATGTGCCATCTTAGCTACTTGCCCTGCTGCCTGCAGGGATTTGAAGCGGGAAGGACATGTTGCATTTATCTGTCGAAGCTTTGACAGAGGATAACATTCTAGAGCTCTTCACAGTCAGAAAGGTGAAGCCAAGTGAAAGGAGATATGAGACCATAAGACATAGGAGCAGAATTAGGCCACTCGGCCCATCGCATCTGCTCCGCCATTCAATCATGGCTGATTTTTTTTCTCATCCCCATTCTCCTGCCTTTTCCCCATAACCCCTGATCCCCTTATTAATCAAGAATCTATCTTTCTCTGCCTTAAAGACACTGAATGACCTGGTCCCCACAGCCTTCTGCGGCAAAGAGTTCCCCAGATTCACCACTCTCTGGCTGAAGAAATTCCTCCTCATCTCTGTTTTAAAGGGTCGTCCCTTTAACCTGAGGTTGTGCCCGCTGGTTCTAGTATTTCCTACTAGTGGAAACATCCTCTCCACGTCCACTCTATCCAGGCCTCGCAGTATCCTGTAAGTTTCAATAAGATCCCCCCTCATCCTTCTAAACTCCAACGAGTACAGACCCAGAGTCCTCAACCGTTCCTCATACAACAAGCTCTTCATTCCAGGGATCGTTCTTGTGAACCTCCTCTGGACCCTTTCCAAGGCCAGCACATCCTTCCTTAGATACGAGGCCCAAAACTACTCCCAATACTCCAAATGAGGAGGGATGCGAGGTCTCAGAGATCAGTCCCAAGAATGGATGGAAAGGAGCAGAGGCGGGGATGTTCGCCGAGGTAGACTTCAGCACTTAAGGCATAAATAGCAGAAGGCACGGCTGCCAGTCTTGCAACAAAGTGAATGGAGAACTCGCTATAAGCTAGAGTTTGAGAAGCTCAGACATCGGTGTGGGGAGGCGGGGTGGGGTGGGTGGGTTGTAGAGATGTTGCAAATTACAGACATAGTTCAAGGACATGAGCTCAAGACTGGTGACTGAATAGGACTTGGTGCTAGTTAGCTGTAGGTTTGGGTGCTAATTCTGCACAGGCTGATCCCACTCAAAAGTGTGTGGATTCATGCCCACAAAAATTAAAACTGGTTTTCTCCTCACAAAAGCTCCACTTGTGAATTCTCTCAACGTGAGTGTGGAATTCACTACCACGGAATGTAGTTGAGGTCAAAATGTTGTCTGATTTCAAGAAGAAATTAGATATAGCTCTTGGGGCTAAAGAGATCAAGGGATTATGGAGGGAGATGGGGGGGGATCAGGATATTGAATTTGATGACCAGCCATGATCAAAATGAATGGTGGAGCAGGCTCGAAGGGCCGAATGGCCTCCTCCTGTTTCTAGTTTCTATGTTTCACGCCAGATTTGCGTTGATTGTATACAAGTCAGAACCAGCTCGTCAGCTTAAACCCTCCTTCCCCTACTCCGCAGTTCACAGTACCCCCCCCCACCCCCCCTCCCCTCCTGCCCGCCTCCCAAACCCTGCATTCAGCTCCCAACCTCTGTGAGTGACACTTCCAGCTGCCGGGTGTGCAATCCTCGGAACAGTCACAGAAAGCCTGTGGCTGCATCTTGCAAGTTTAATTGCTACCTTGCTCCAGGCGAGACAGCTCTCCTCTTTAGGAGCAGGGGAAATCGGAGCTCACTGCACATCGCACCGGAGGCCATTCGGAGCCACTTCAGTGGGCTAGAAAATTGCTGGCTGCCTGTTGCTTCATCATCAAAAAAAGCGAAGAAATAATCAGGCTTCTGTTTGGACCCGGCCGCATCTTTATCTGCCAGATGCTGTCAGCACAGATCAGTTACCACGTCCCCACACCCTGATTGAAGTGTCAAACCTGAGAGGGAAGTCTAGTAAACGCAAAGTGCAGAGATTAACCCAATTGTTGCCACCCTGCCCCAGCCCCGCTGTATACACCACGCTGACTTGCTCAAGGTTACAGATTGATTGAAGTGCCGGTGTCCCCAAAAGGTGACGGTGTCTTTATTTGTGACTGGAAGAGTTCCCTCGCGTCACCGCGCGGCTCCGACTTGTGGGGAGGCGGGGAGGGCTGAGGGGGGGGGGGGGGGGTGGCGGTAGGGGAAACGAAACAAGAAGCTTTTTCCTCTGGTTGTTGTTCCAAGCGTTAATCCGCTTTCTCACACACTGTCACGAAACGGTAGGGTGATCGCGTCCTACCATTTAGTGACAGCGCACTGCATTTAAGATTTCAGTAGTAATCTTCCCACTGTGTTTTACGATGCTACAAAAACCATGACAACCAGTGGAATTAAGCCTTCGCGCCATCCAGCACCGCCGGCCTCCTCCTCCCCCCCGCCTCCTCCCCCCACCCCCCTCACCCACTGACACCAGCGTACACTTGTACTGCTGAGAGTGGCGGGGAGCGTTTGGGGTATCACAGACACTCTGCCGTATGAGCTTCGGCCTCTACCATTCTACCTAATGCAAATTGCGCTGCAGTGTACATTCAAGCAGAATAAACAGACAGTGTATTTTATATCTGGTGGGCACTCCCTGTGCAAGTGAATTTCCCCTTCCTGTCACATTTTTTTATGCCTCAACATTTGCAGAGGAGGGAAACTGAACCCAGAATTCCCAGTGCCTCGCTCTGTGATGGTCAAACCTCTCTGACACCCTGACACCCCCCCCCCCCCCTCTGATTCCACTTCAGTTCAAGGCCAACTAAAGGTCAGCGTCATAAGGGCATTTACCACACTGTGGAACCAGAATTTCCGAGCAGCGCTGTGTCGTTCCTGTAGCGAGACTAAAGTTTATTTCTTAGTCACAAGTCAGGCTTACATTAACACTGCAGTGTAGTTACTGTGAAATTCCCCCAGTTGCCACACTCCGGCGTCTGTTCGGGTCAATGCACCCTAACCAGCACGTCTTTCAGAATGTGGGAGGAGACCGGAGCACCCGGAGGAAACCCACGCAGACACGGGGAGAACGTGCAAACTCCACAAAGACAGTGACCCAAGCCGGGAATCGAATCCGGGTCCCTGGCGCTGTGAAGCACCAGTGCTAACCACTGTGCCACTCAATGGAGTGATACAGCGCAGAACCAGAACTAAAGGGCATGGCCTCAAAATAAGAGGAAGCAGATTTAGGACTGAGTTGAGGAGGAACTTCTTCACACAAAGGGTTGTGAATCTGTGGAATTCCCTGCCCAGTGAAGCAGTTGAGGCTACCTCTTTGAATGTTTTTAAGGCAAGGATAGATAAATTTTTGAACAGTAAAGGAATTAAGGGTTATGGTGAGCGGGCGGGTAAGTGGACCTGAGTCCACGAAAAGATCAGCCATGATCTTATTGAATGGCGCAGCAGGCTCGAGGGGCCAGGTGGCCTCCTCCTGCTCCTAGTTCTTATGTTCTTATGAATGAGGCCTTTTGGCACATCCTATCTGTGCTGCTTCGTCAAAAGAGTGATCCAATTAGCACCACTCCTTTGCTCTTTCCTCATAGTTTTGCAGAAACATGCAACTCCGCTTTTACCTTGCCCTCCTTGGCCTTCTTTCTCAATCTCTTTACGCCTTTCTTGCCCTTTTCTCCTCTCAGTTTCAAATGCCGCACTCTTTCCACTTCTTCATCAATAATTGCCTCATACTGCCATGTGCAAAGCTACGGGAGATTATCGATGATCATCCATATCTTTGTGTTTTGTCTCTTGTCCTTCCTACCCCACTTTGGACATTGTACATCTTGCATTATATCTGCACAGCAGCACAGTGGTTAGCACTGCTGCCTCACAGCGCCAGGGACCCGGGTTTTGATTCCTGGTTTGGGTCACTGTTTTGTGCGGAGTCTGCATGTTCTCCCCATGTCTGCGTGGGTTTCCTCCAGGTGCTCCGGTTCCCTCCCACAGTCCGAAAGACATGCTGGTTAGGTGCATTGGCCATGCTAAATTTTCTCTGTGTACCCGAACAGGTGCTGGAGTGTGGCGACTAGGAGATTTTCACAGTAACTTCATTGCGGTGTTAATGTAAGTCTACTTGTGACAATAATAAATAAACTTGAAAACTTTAAACTTCCAGACTTGAAAATCACATCTCATGATTTTCTCAAAATGTTCTGAACATCGAACTGTCAAGGGTAATGAGCTGTCAATGTAGTAGTTAGGGTTTGCGCCCTTAAAGGGGCTCACCAATTTCACACTTTGGCAGTGGAATAATACACTGGGGACAGTTTTAACTGAAACCTCCCATCAGGAAACTAACAGGATTGGGGGTAACTCTGGTTTTAAACCCTGCCTAATTTCAGTGGCCATTGGGGCGGCATGGTGGCACAGTGCTTAGCACTGCTGCCTCACAGATCCAGAGATCCGGGTTCGATTCCAGGCTCGGGTCACTGTCTGTGTAGAGTTTGCACGCTCTCCCCGTGTCTGCGTGGGTTTTCTCCGGGTACTCCGGTTTCCTCCTACAGGCCAAAGATATGTGGGTTAGGTTGATTGGCCGTGCTAAATTGACCCGAGTGTCGGGGGATTAGCAGGGAAAATGTGTGGGGTTACGGGAATAGGGCCTGGGTGGGATTGTGGTCGGTGCAGACCCGATGGGCCGAAAGGCTTCCTTCTGCACTGCAGGGATTCTATGATGCTATGAAGTCAGCGGGACAGTAATACCGAGCCTAATTGTGGATACGCACGTGGCAAGTCAGATTAAGATGATCTTCATCATGTCTTAAAGCAGTGGTGGGCAATTAGCGGCCCATCAGGGCTCTGAGTGCGGCCTGCAAGATGTTTTGTTGACTGTTTTCCATGCGCTGGATTCCCAGATTCTGCTGGTTTCCATCGAGTAGCTTTTTTCCCCTACTGGTATTAGTAAAGTGATGCGCATTTAAAGCAAGGACATGTGAATTGAGGTGCGTGCTGTTTGCTGACAACGCTAACTGTGAGAGCTGTGCACTCCTTCTGTGTGCAATCGGAGGCTGGTACAGTTCAGTCGGCACACCCCTTGCAAATTTCGGGTATGCAAAAATGACCCGATCCCAGGGTAATCTTGTTCACGACACCGGTGGACGTAGGAGGTTGTACCTTTCTTATGTACTTTTGTACTTTAAGTGAGGCTGGCGAAAATCTTTCTCTTGTTGTCAAACCATTTGAGGTTGATGACAGTTTGTTAATAAATGAATGATTAAGCATCCTCGTTATGAAATACTTGGCACGTATTAAATGTATTTACTCTTATTCATGAGCTCATGGTTGGCGAACAAGCCCGATTTCAATCTTCCCACCTGAGTTCAATGGACGTTTAAATGGTCCGCCAAATTTTCTGTCTTGCCTGCTGCGATTCCGCAATGTGCGGGATGGGAAATTTCCGGCCAATGTGTTTGGAAGTAAAATTTGCTGTCCTAACCTTACGTAGAGCGAAATTTACCACTCAGTAAATTTATCACAGTAATCTAATCATGCTCTTAAGTAATGCATCTCCAGCACTCAGACATTGTTTTTATGCATCTATGACCAAGACTGAGCCCCAGCATTGAATTACTACCTTGCCTCTAATCCCATATCATGTTTGAGGTTTGGCCATACAATGCACAACTGGCGCTGCCATTGCACATCTTGCTTGTTAAGTGCAACAAAGGTGATATAATGTAGATGAAAGGTTAATAGTGATGACTGTGATGTAGGAATTGAACGGGTCCTCCGCGTGCAATTTTTATTCAAACTAACGGGCGGCACGGTAGCACAGTGGTTAGCACTGCTGCTTCACAGCTCCAGGGACCTGGGTTCGATTCCCGGCTCGGGTCACTGTCTGTGCGGAGTTTGCACATTCTCCTCGTGTCTGCGTGGGTTTCCCCCGGGTGCTCCGGTTTTCTCCCACAGTCCAAAGATGTGCAGGTTAGGTTGAATGGCCATGCTAAATTGCCACTTTGTGTCAGGGAGATTAGCAGGGTAAATACGTGGGGTTACAGGGATAGGGCCTGGGTGGGATTGTGACTGGTGCAGACTCGATGGGCCGAATGGCCTCCTTTTGCACAGTAGGGATTCTGTGGATAACCTGTCGTATCTTTAACTGCGCTTCATCTTTTTTGGTTGCTAAAGTTGGTTGGTGGAAGGGAAACCCTTTCCATTTTAGGATCAGGTGTTGCCAAGCAGGGTGAGAAATGGCCACTCTGCCAAGTTTATGTGTCACTTCTAAACTCAGAGGAGACCCACTCAAGCCCCAGCCCACTGCTTCTCAGGACGAGAGGACAACACACACAACTTTGCGTGGTGAGGACGGGTGTGGGGAGAGAGCCCCCAGCTTCTCTTCTTCACCACAACCACCCTCGCTAAGCTACCCTCCCTGATCTCCTCCACCTTCACCTCTGACAGTGTGTCTGAGGATCCCATGGACTTCTTGCCACAAAGCTTGAGGCTATCCAGATCGCTGCCTCTCTGCTTGCCTTCCTTTCCCCAGCCTATCAGACAGACTCTTCCATATGCCTGCCAATGCCCTAACCCTGAACTCATGTCAAGAGGTTAGCAACAACGCTATCTAACAATATTTATTCAGCAAGAACCTGCTTACGAATGCTCAGTTTGTGTTCCATCATGGCCACTCAGCTCCTGACCTCATTACAAGGTTCGGGTATGGACAAAGGAGCTGAATGCCAGAGGTGAGATGAGGGTGACTGCCTTTGACATTGAGGCAGCATTGACCAAGTGTGGCATCAAGGAGCCCCAACAAAACTGGAGTCAATGGGAATCAGGTGGAGAACATACCTGGCGCAAAGGAAGATGGTTGTGGTGGTTGAAGGTCAGTCATCGTAGAAATCATAGAAACCCCACAGTACAGAAAGAAGCCATTCGGCCCATCGAGTCTGCACCGACCACAATCCCACCCAGGCCCTACCCTCATATCCCACCCACTAATCCCTCTAACCTACGCATCGCAGGACACTAAGGGGCAATTTTTAGCATGGCCAATCAACCTAACCCGCACATCTTTGGACTGTGGGAGGAAACCGGAGCACCCGGAGGAAACCCACGCAGACACGAGGAGAATGTGCAAACTCCACACAGACAGTGACCCAAGCCGGGAAACGAACCCAGGTCCCTGGAGCTGTGAAGCAGCAGTGCTAACCACTGTGCTACCGTGCCGCCCTCATCTCCTGGAAATCACTGCAGGTGTCCCTCAGAGTTGTGCCCTAGGCCCAAGCATCTTCAGCTGCTGCATCAATCATTAATGACTTTCCTTCCATCATAAAGTCATAAGTGGGGATTTTTTGGACGATTGTACAACCATTTTGTGGATCCTTAGATACTGAAGCAGTCTATGTCCAAATGCAGAATGACCTGGGCAATATCCAGGCTTGGACTGACAAGTGGTAAGAAACGTTTATGCCACACAAGTGCCAGGCAATGACCATCTGTAACAAGAGAGAATCAGATCATCGCCCCTTGACAATGAATGGCATTACATCGCTGAATCCCCCACTATCAACATCCTGGAGGTTACCATCGACCAGAAACTCAACTGGACTAGTCATGTAAATACTATGGCTTAAGGTCAGAAGCTGCGGCGAGTAACTCATCTCCTGACTCCCGAAAGCATGTCCATCATCTACAAGACACAAGTCAGGAGTGTGATGGAATACTCCCCACTTGCCTGGATGGGTGCAGCTCCAACGACACTCAAGAAGCTTTACACCATCCAGGGCAAAGCAGCCCGCTTGATTGGCACCACATCCACAAACATCCACACCCTCCACCACCAGTGAACAGTGGCTGCCGTGTGTACCATCTACAAGATGCAGTGCAGGATCTCACCAAGGCTCCTTAGACAGCATCTTCTAAACCCACGGACCACTACCATCTGGAAGGCTAAGGGCAGCAGATAGATGGGAACACCTCCACCTGGAGATTCCCCTCCAAGTCACTCACCATCCTGACTTGGAAATATAAGTAAGAAGTCTCACAACACCAGGTTAAAGTCCAACTTTAACCTGGTGTTGTGAGACTTCTTACTGTGCTTACCCCAGTCCAACGCCGGCATCTCCACATCTTGGAAATATAAGGCCATTCCTTCACTGTCACTGGATCAAAGTCCTGAATTCCCTCCCTAACAGCACTGTGGGTGTGCCTACATCCCAAGGACAGCAGCGGTTCAAGAAGGCAGCTCACCACCACCTTCTAAAGACAGCTAGAGATGGGCAATAAATGCTGGCCTATCCAGCGACGCCCACATCCCGTGAATGAATTAGAAACAAAACAAATTGTCCCGAAATCTCTCCTTTTGGCTCAGTATTTTTATTGATATCACTCTTGGGAAGAGCCTTGGATAGAATAGAATCCCTACAGTGCAGAAGGAGGCCATTTGGCCCATCGAATTTGCACCGACCACAATCCCAACCAGGCCCTATTCCCGTAACCCCACATATTTGCCCTGCTAATCCCCCTGACACTAGGCCAATCAACCTAACCTGCACATCTTTGGAGTGTGGGGGGAAACCGGAGCACCTGGAGGAAACCCACGCAGACACGGGGAGAACATGCAAACACTTCACAGAGAGTGACCCGAGGCCAGATTGAAACCGGGTCCCTGGCGCTGTGAGGCAGCAGTGCTAACCACCGTGCCACCGTGCTGCCCAGATCTTTTTACTACATTAAATAAGCTATATAAATGTACACTCTTGTTGTTGGAAGTGTCTTACCCATCTGGCCTAATTTGAATTTGAATCTCAGCCCCGGAGGAGTAGCCACCAGTCCTTGCCGTCTAGTTATGAAGGGTGTATCTTTATTCTTTTAGTAAACGGTTATCTTCACCAGCCCCAACCAATCTGCTCCACAAGCACATTGAAAGATTTGGAGAATTAAAAATACATTATCCTTTGTGTGAATTTGGATAATTGCTTCTTCATTTTAATATTAATTCAAATTCAATAATTCATGTGCCAGCAGCTCTGTGAAAATATCCCTTCTCACAAAGATTGATGTTTCAATTTAAAATGTGTTAAACTGCTCTAACATCAACAAGTCCGAGTGTTAGGAGAAGAATATTTTTCTCTTAAGGAGCTCTGTGCTCCATTCTGCGTTCAGTGGCATTGCCCACACATGTGTGAGGCACAGCTGGTGACACTAGGAACTCACAGATGTATATTTAAGAAGATGAACTTCCTTAGTATCAGCAAAAGCGCATTAGAATCATAGAATCATAGAATCCCTACAGTGCAGAAGGAGGTCATTTAGCCCATCGAGCCTGCACCGACCACAATTCCCACCCAGGCTCTCTCCCTATAACACCATGTATTTACCCCATCTAGTCCCCCTGACACAAAGGGGCAATTTAGCATGGCCAATCCACCTAACCCGCACATCTTTGGACTGTGGGAGGAAACCGGAGCATCTCGGTGGAAACCCAGGCAGACATGAGGAGAACGTGCAAACTCCACACAGACAGTGACCCAACCCAAGCTGGGAATTGAACCTGGATCCCTGGTGCTGTGAGACAGCAGTGCTAACCACTGCGCCACCGTGCTGCCCCATAGGTAACACTCCTGCCTCTGGCTCAAGACGTTGTGGGTTCAAGTTTAAATCCCGAAACCGAATTTAGGCCGACGCTCCAGTGCAGTATTGAGGGAGTGCTGCAGTGTCAGAGGTGCCCTTGTTTGGATGAAGCCGGGGTTGGTTAGCTCAATTGATGAGATGGTTAGGATGTGTTGCAGAATAATGCCAACAGCTTGGGTTCAATCCTTGCACTGGCTATAATAGGGGTGCCTTCTTGCCTTGTTCGATGCTTGAAGCAGAGTGATGCCTCTCAAGCTATTTAACTACTTGTCTTTGTCTCTGTAACGGATGGAGATGCCTGTGATTTTTATGGGTGGCACAGTGGCACGATGGTTAGCACTGCTGCCTCACAGCTCCAGAACCCGGGTTCAATTCTGGCCTTGGGTCACTGTCTGTGCGGGGTTTGCACGTTCTCCCTGTGTCCGTGTGGGTTTCCTCCGGGTGCTCTGGTTCCTCCCAAAGATGGGCAAGTTAGGTGGATTAGCCATGGTAGATGTGTGGGGGGTACAGGGATGTTGGGGCGGGCAGGGGGTTGGGTGGTCTGGGTAAGATACTCTGTTAGAGCGTCGGTGTAGACTCAGTGGGCCAAATGGCCTCTTCCGCACTGTAGGGTTTCTGTGATAAATCAATTCCATGGCACCAATGGAAAGAAGAGTGGCAGAATCTGCCCAGTATTCAAACTATCATTTCCCCTCAACCAGCACGATAAAAACAGGCATTCTGATCGTTTGCCTCATGTTTGTTTCGTGGGGCCTTGCTGTGTGCAAATTGAGCTGCATTTTTGACCTGGCTACACTGACTATTCTTCAATAGTACTTAATTGGCTCTAAAGCACTTTGGGACATCATGACGTTGTGAAAGGCGCTACATAAATGCAAGTTCTTCCTTTCACCTTTTCTCACTGTACCCCTCACTCAGCACCCTTTCCCCAGAGCCCGATGGCTCTCTGAATCTACTTATCCTGCCTGCTTCGATGATTCTGCTGTTCATTTATTCTGCAACATGACCATTCTGTGTTTGATGAGTGTCCCCTAGCCGTTCATCACATAGCTATCTCATGTGGGTGTTTAAACATCTCGTAGTTTGAATAGGAGAGGGAAGTTCTCCACAGTGGACTGCGTAATTTTGGTTTTCTCTCAGCCAATGTCACTAAATTACCTGATTGTTCTGATATTGCTGTATTTGTTTTCCACAAATTACCAGCTGCATTTCCAACATTACAACAATGACTACACCTCAAACGTTCCTCATTGTTTGTAAGGTGCTTTGGTAAGTCCTGAGGATGTGCAAGGTACTTCTATCCTGCTTTAGATTCCCAATATTTAACTTGTATCGGTTGAGTCTTTATCCAGAGGAGACAATGTGCCTGAAGGCTGGTTTATCACAGAATCTCAACAGTGCAGAAGGAGGCCATTCGGCCCATCGAGTCTGCACCGACCCCAATCCCACCTAGGCCCTATTCCTGTAACCCCAACATATTTACCCTGCTAATCCCCCTGTCACTAGGGTCTTAATGCTTAAGTGTGACAAGGGTCATTAACCCATTCCCGACATCACCGCACTACCAGAAGGACGTGGAGGCGTTAGAGAGAGTGCAGAGAAGGTTTACCAGGATGTTGCCTGGTATGGAGGGTCTTAGCTATGAGGAGAGATTGGGTAAACTGGAGTTGTTCTCCCTGGAAAGACGGAAAATGAGGGGAGATCTAATAGAGGTGTACAAGATTATGAAGGGGATAGATAGGGTGAACGGTGGGAAGCTTTTTCCCAGATCAGAAGTGACGTTCACGAGGGGTCACGGGCTCAAGGTGAGAGGGGCGAAATATAACTCAGATATTAGAGGGATGTTTTTTACACAGAGGGTGGTGGGGGCCTGGAATGCGCTGCCAAGTAGGGTGGTGGAGGCAGGCACGCTGACATCGTTTAAGACTTACCTGGATAGTCACATGAGCATTCTGGGAATGGAGGGATACAAACGATTGGTCTAGTTGGACCAAGGAGCGGCACAGGCTTGGAGGGCCGAAGGGTCTGTTTCCTGTGCTGTACTGTTCTTTGATAGTTGCTCATCATCCTGGGTCCCTTTCTCTTTATGATAACTGAATACAGGGTGGGCTGGAGGGAGGGAGTGGGAGGGAAGAAGGGCAATGTAACTGGGTCCTAAAAGTGTTGAGAGGAATTAATGGATCAAATTGGGTTATGAGTAGAAAGGGGCGGAGTATCCCAGTAAAGGCAAATGATGTTGTGTTGCCAGTTGCACTGCAACAAAAGTCAGGCTGTTTCTTGTTGCGGTTTCAAACGCCCTTCACTGCTTTGTGTCGCTGTCACCTCCTCCAGCTCTACAACTCTCCAAGAACTCTACGTTCCTTCAATCTGGCCTGCTGGCCATTCTTCATCTCCTGCACCTCACCACTGGTGGGTGCAGGCCATCCTGAGACTCTGCTTATCTCGCTGTTCAATTAAGACACTCCTTTCAAACCTACCTCTTTGCCCAAGCTTTTAGACAACTTGTCCTGAGGAGTCCTTTTGCTTGCCTTTCTGTCCTGCGGTGTGCCTCAGCAGGTTAAAAGGGCTGGAAGGGGTGTGTGAATGAAAGTACTCTTGTTGTCATTGTGTACTTCATGTCCTCCAGTGTGTACAGGAGGGTAAGAGATGCAATCGGACACCAGTCTCACAGCATGCCTGCCTCTAAATGTGTAATCTGATCCAGTCAGTGGCTGTGGTTTGATTGTGGTTTGCAGCCCACCCCCCTCCCTCCTGTGACACCTGTAGAAAAGAGATTGATGGGGCCGCTGCTTTTGCCGGAAGCTTAAAGCCGTCACTCTGTTTTATTAAAGAAGCCCAGGTTTAGTGGGGTCAAGGCTTATAAAGAGATTGATTGTTGCAAAAGGACAGAGTTCAGCAATGACTGGTTGATGGCCCAGACTCACGGTCCATTATTCTTTAATTGTTGGCGGCTGCTGTGTCAGCTGTGGCTCAGCAAATAACACTCTCCCCTCTGAGTCGGAGCGTTCTGGGTTCAAATCCCACTGCGGAGACCCCAGCACAAAAATCCAGGCCGGCCCTCCCAGTGTAGTACAGAGGGTGCGCTGTCGGAGGTACCAGCTCCCGTTTTGGAGGCGAAACCAAGGCTCCGCCAGCCCCCTTAGTTGGAAGATCCCATGGCATTATTTTGCAGAAAGGCCTGGGAACGCTTCACAGCTCGCTAGCCATTAGCCCTCAACCGGCATCACTTAAACAAAAAGGTCACGTGGTCATTATCACATCACTGTTTATGGGAGCATGCCGAATAGGGCAGCACGGTGGCCCAGTGGTTAGCACTGCTGCCTCACAGTGCCAGGGACCTGGGTTCAATTCCGGCCTCAGGTCACTGTCTGTGTGGAGTTTGCACATTCTCCCCGTGTCTGCGTGGGTTTCCTCCCACAGTCCAAAGATATGCGGGTCAGGTTGATTGGCCATACTAAATTGCCCCTCAGTGTCAGGGGATTAGCAGAGTAAATATATGGGGTTATGGGAATAGGGCCGAGGTGGGATTGTGGTCGGTGCAGACTCAATGGGCCAAATGGCCTCCTTCTGCACTGTAGGGTTCTATGAATTGCTTGCTGAATTGTAACAGTGACTATGCTTCGTTCCCACCTCATTGGTTTTAAAGCACTTTAGGACATCTCAACACTACCTAAATGCAAGTCCATTTCTTGGCTGCAGTATTCTCTGCGAGCAGTTAATGTCTGGAGTGGGATCTTCAGTAAAAAAATAATTGGGATGATTCTGTTCCGCAGTTACCTCGTGCTGAGAAATACAGGGAGAAACAGGTCTGGACGATGGTGTTTGAAGGGAGTTGTCACACTGTGATTCCAGCCTGTTACTACAACACATCAATCACCCAGAACACCTGGAGAGAGTGTGTTCATCGCTGCAGTAGACCCTGGATCTTTGATTTAATTTGATTTATTATTGTCACGTATTAACATACACTGAAATATATTGTTTCTTGCATGTTATACAGACAAAGCATACCGTACATAGAGAAGGAAATGAGAGAGTGCAGAATATAATGTTACAGTCATAACTAGGGTGTAGAGAAAGATCAACTTAATATGAGAGAGGTCCATTCAAAAGTCTGATGGCAGCAGGGAAGAAGCTGTTCTTGAGTCGGTTGGTACGTGACCTCAGACTGTTGTATCTTTTTTCCCGACGGAAGAAGGTGGACGAGAGAATGTCCGGAACGGGTGGGTCCTTAATTACGCTGCCACTTTTCAAGAGAGCAGGAAGTGTAGAGGGAGTCAATGGATGGGAGGTTGGTTTGCGTGTTGGGCTGGACTTCATTCACGACCCTTTGTAGTTTCTTATGGTCTTGGGCGGAGTAGGAGGCATACCAAGCTGTGATACAACCAGAAAGAATGCTTTCTATGGTGCACCTGTAAAAGTTGGTGAGAATGTTAGCGGACATGCCAAATTTCCTTAGCCTCCTGAGAAATTAGGTGGGCTTCATGATTAACTGAGAGCAAAAGGCAAGGCACTAGGTCTGAGACAGTTTAGTAGAATGGAGCATAGAAACAAAGGGGAACGGGAACTCAGAGTACCAGAGAGTTGCAGAGAAAACCAGGAGCTAATCACTGTGCTGCTAGTCGTTGCCTGGGACGGCATGATGGCTTAGTGGTTAGCACTGCTGCCTCACAGCGCCAGGGACCCGGGTTCAATCCCAGCCTTGGGTGACTGTGTGGAGTTTGCACATTCTCCCCGTGTCTGCGTGGGTTCCCTCCGGGTGCTCCTGTTTCCTCCCGCAGTCCAAAGATGTGTGGGTTAGGTGGATTGGCCATGCTAAATTGTCCCTAGTGTCAGGGTGATTATCAGGGTAAATGGGGGTTACGGGAATAGGGCCTGGGTGGGATTGTGGTTGGTGCAGACTCGATGGGCCGAATGGCCTCCTTCTGTACTGTAGGGATTCTATGATTTTCCTTGGAACAAAGTAGGCAGAGGGGTGACTTGAGAGAGGTGTACAAAATTATGAGGGGAAGAGATAGATGGGCAGGATAAAGTTGTTTTCTTGGCGGAGAATTGTGTGTGGCTTTTGCTACCAAATAAACCTGTTGGACTTTAACCTGGTGTTGTTAAACTTCTTACGGAGAATTCTAGAACCAGGGGACATAGATAAGTGGCAATAGGTGTAGAGGGGACATGAGGAAGAAGTTTTTTAAGCAGCGGGTGGTGGGTGTCTGGAATTCGCTGCCTGAGTTGGTGGTGGAGGCAGAGACACTAAACTCGTTTAAAAAGTACCTGGATCTGCACCTTAGGTGCTGTAAGCTACAGGGCTATGGGCCGGGTGCAGGCAGGTAGGATTAGAAAGGGCACCTCGGTGTCCTTGAGCTGGCATGGACAAGATGGGCCAAATGGCCTCGTTCTGTGCTGTATCTTTTCTGTGGTTCTATGGCGTCCATCAGGCTTGGTGTGAATCTTCAGATAGCTGAGGAGCCCAACCCTGGATTCATCTGGAAGGTGGAGCTTGAGTGTACTTGGAGATCCAGGGGGGATGAATCTCAGAAGGTGAAATTGAAACCCTGGAGGTGATTCTCTGGGGGAGGTAATGATGATAGAGTTTGAGTATATTGAGGTTTTTTTTGTCTGGTGTAATATAGCTCATTTTTCTTGTTAAATAATTTTTTGTGTTAAAAGCTCATCAGCTGATCTGTTCCGTAACTTTGCTCCCCGCGGTTTCTAAAAAATGAAGTTTGGACCTGGGTTTCCTCTCTGGGATCTGACTTATTCAGTATTCATGATGTGGAGATGTCGGTGTTGGACTGGGGTAAATACAGTGAGAAGTCTCACAACTCCAGGTTAAAGTCCAACAGGTTTATTCGGTAGCAAAAGCCACTAGCTTTCGGAGTGCTGCTCCTTCGTCAGGTAAGTGGGAGTTCTGTTCGCAAACAGGGCATATCAAGACACAAACTGTAAATTGTAAATTGAATTTGTGCCTTTATATGCCCTGTTTGTGAACAGAACTCCCACTTACCTGACGAAGGAGCAGCGCTCCGAAAGCTAGTGGCTTTTGCTACCAAATAAACCTGTTGGACTTTAACCTGGTGTTGTGGGACTTCTTATTCAGTATTAACAGCTCTTAGGATCGTAACAGAAGGAAGGGAGCATAGAGACCAGTATTAACTAGATGGGTTGATTGGCCTTTTACTGTGCTGCATATCTTATGTAATTCTATGTAACCCCCTCATCTCCACAGATTGAAGCAATGTGATTACTCAACATCTGACATGATGAAGCCGTTAATGTGCATCAGAGCAGGAACTATCCCGCAGTGTGTTGTGAAATGAAATCTGATTATCATTGCAGCTTGAATTCTTTTGGTGACCATTACTGTTTCTCTGGCTTCTTTCGAAAGGTCAATTTATCCCAAATCAACGACTTTCTCCGGGATTCGCTTTCCTGTCTTTGAGCCCCTGTGAGGGGCAACGATTTATTTAACATCCGACCTTGCTTTAAGCTGCTGAATGTTGCGTTCGTGTCCTTTGCTTACGGTCCAAGTTATACAGCTCGCATGCTTCAACTGCGCTGATACCCTGTTATTTATTTTGTACGCTTCCTCTGTGTTTCCCTTTCCCAGAGAAGGTAATGATGATTGTTATCACGTCATCTGAACTGCAGTGATGGTCTTATTTTATTGTACAGCGTGCCCCGGGACAGAGTCGGAGAGCTTCTGCAGGTGAAGGATTCATAATGCCAGCTGCTTAGGTAATCGCGTTTCTACGATGCGTCAAAGCACTTCAAAGAAATAAATTAAACGGCCATGTACTCGACATTATTCCAACGTGGCACTGGAGATGGTGGAGGAATGATTCTAGCCAGAAGCAGGATCATGGAATCATAGAATCCCGACAGTACAGAGGAGGCCATTTGGCCCATTGGGTCTGCACCGACCACAATCCCACCCAGGCCCTATGCCCGTAACCCTCATTTACCCTGCTAATCCCCTGACATTAGGGTCAATTTTAGCATGGCCAATCAACCTAACCTGCACATCTTTGGACTGTGGGAGGAAACCGGAGCACCCGGAGGAAACCCATGCAAATACTAGGAGAGCGTGCAGGCTCCTCACAGACAGTGACCCAAGCAGGGAATCGAACCCAGGTCCCTGGCGCTGTGAGGCAGCAGTGCTAACCGCTATGCCACCATGCCGCCCCACTGACACTGAGGGGTTATTTCAGCCATTAAGTCTGTAGACCTGACACTCCTCATTATATATGGAGATGAGGCTCCCTGACTAGGCAGATAATCGTTACCTCAGTCAGGAAGCTCATACTCCAAGAGGCCCACCTCGATGGGCCTTGTTGTGGTCATGACACTGGCTGTCGGATAATGTCTCGGGTGGGAAGGGAGAATCTCTGTCAAAGACCCCCTTTCCATAACACATACGCACGCACGCATGTATATATATATATATATGCTGGGACTACTGAGAGAAACCTGTCCACCCAAGATATCTTGGGGTGTGGTGGGTGTCACATCACGCACTGGTGTTGGGGCACCAATTAGAAAAACCTTGGTCTTTTTTCCTTTTTAACTTAGCAATTCCAGTGTTGGTAAAGAATAGAATTGCAGTCAGAACCTCCTCACGTGCCTTGGCAGAATTCGAGGAGCAGGCTGTTTGCCAACATTGTTCATGAAGAATGTTGCCTGGCCTGGTTGGAGAGGAAGAAAATGCACACATGTTCTCCGAAATAAGAGGGTTAGCAATGAATTAAAAAATAATAATCTTGAAATAGCTGCAATCCAGTTGCTGGATTGTACTAAGAGGTTTAATTTTCCCTGCACATTATTTTGTAAGCAGATTGAATGATGCATTCTTCAATTCTTATTGTGCTTCTTCAACAAATTTCTTTTCAAGCTCAGCTACTGCGCTGAGGTAGAACCGACAGGAAATTTTACACAAACTCTAAATATATGAAGCTGTGAAACAATATTTGCATGCATTCCCCCTCGGAAGATTAGCACTCCTTCCATATTTTGTCTTTGGGCGGAGTTTTTCCATTATTTTGCAGGGTGTGGTCCCAGGAGGGAAAAGCAGCGTAGACCCCAATCGCAGCTTCCTCTGCCTTATCATAGAGTCATACAGCACAGAAACAGGCCCTTCGGCCCAACTCATCCATGCCGACCAGGTTTCCTCAACTGAACTCGTCCCATTTGCCTGCATTTGGCCCCAATCCCTTAAAACCTTTCCCCTCCATGTACCTGTCCCAAGGTCTTTTCGTGAGGAACTTTGGAAAGGAAATACAGGGAGTGGGTCCGACAGTGTTGCGCTGGCGATGCGGGCTCTGATTGAGACTGCCTGCCTGCAACATCATTCTTTTAAAGGTTGGGGTGCCATTTTTAAAGGCTGCCATAATATAAAAAAGTAAAAGTGGAATACCTGCCCCCCCCCCCCGTCTTGCTAGGACGTTTCATAGATCATAGAAACCCTACAGTGCAGAAGGAGGCCATTCGGCCCATCGAGTCTGCACTGACCACAATCCCACCCAGGGCCCTACCCCCACATATTTTATCCGCTAATCCCTCTAACCTACACATCCCAGGACTCTAAGGGGCAATTTTTTTTTTAACCTGGCCAATCAACCTAACCCGCACATCTTTGGACTGTGGGAGGAAACCGGAACACACGCAGACACAAGGAGAATGTGCGAACTCCACACAGACAGTGACCCGAGCCGGGAATCGAACCCGGGACCCTGGAGCTGTGAAGCAGCAGTGCTAACCACTGTGCTACCGTGCCGCCCTAACGTTTCAGAGGACACTTAAGAGTCAGCCACATTGCTGTGGCTCTGGAGTCACATGCAGGCCAGACTGGGTAAGGACGGCAGATTTCCTTCCCTCAAGGGCATTAATGAAGCAGATGGGTTTTTACAACAATCAACAATGGTTTCATGGCCACCAGTAAGCTTTTAGTTCCAGATTTCTATTGAATTCACATTTCACCATCTGCTGTGGTGGGATTCGAACCCAGGTCCCCAGAGCATTTCCTGGGTCTCTGGATCACTAGTCCAGTGACTATAGCAACAAGGAAACTGGGAATGTGATGCTTTCATTATGTCTCCACTTTTATCCCTTCACCACCGACGTTCAGTAGCAGCAGTGTGTACTATCTACAAGATGCACTGCAGCAATTCACCAAGGATCCTTAGACAGCACCTTCCAAACCCACAACCACTTCCATCTAGAAGGACAAGGGCAGCCGATACATGGGAGCACCACCACCTGCAAGTTCCCCTCCAAGCCACTCACCATCCTGACTTGGAAATATATCGCCATTCCTTCACAGTCGCTGGATCAAAATCCTGGAATCCCCTCCCTAACGGCATTGTGGGTCAACCCCCTGCACATGGACTGCAGCGATTCAAGAAGGCAGCTCACCACCACCTTCTCAAGGGTGACTAAGGATGGGCAATAAATGCTGGCCAGCCAGCGACGCCCATGTCCCACGAATGAATAAAGAAAATACTTGCCTCGCCAATATTTCTTTCTCCCTTTTTATGGCTTTGTTTCCAGAAGTGTTGGTTTACCCCGGACCGTCGGGACGTGATTTCAGATTCCAGCTCCTGTGGTGGGAGCCTCCACACAATCAGTAAGTCAGTCCTTTGGCTCCATGGTCTTCCAAAGTCAGCCTGTGTGGGCTTGACTGCAGGCTGTGCGACTGGGGCCAGGACTGCCAACCACATCCACTTATAGGTGTAGAAACTCATCTGCAGGCATTTCACCCAAGCAAGGAAAGTGGACACAAGCCAAAGAAAATACTCGGAGAGGGTGATTAAAAGCATTGTCAAAGAGATGGGGGTTTAAAGCAGGAAAGGCAGTTTGTTCCAGAGCGGCAAGGGTTTCTGGATAACAACCAGGAGATTGACTGATTTTATTTTCCGGTCCCACCTATCTTTTGTATCTGTCTTAATTTGAATATAAGCAACAGTGAAAATACTCGACGTGAAAAAGAATGCTCTGAAACTGTGCTGAAGATAATCTGGCAAGCTGCAGTGGGAGTTACTGAGTAGGAGTGTTGTTGAGGAGGGAAGATGGTGGTTAGTACAGGCTGTTCTCGGGGAAGTGTCTTCCCAAATGCATATTTGTGGTAATGGTGGGTTTTGATCATAATCCCTTCAAATGCTGGTTCTCCGAGTTTGTTCTCCTATTGTCACGGTGCAGTGTGCACGGAGGGAAACTTATGGCACTTAGTGTTGTGTTAAATAGATCACTGTACATGATTTTTGTTGTTCGTTTGACTTAAACCATCTGCAATGAGCTAAGCATGTCATCCTCAATGGAGAAGGGCAGCATGGTGGCACAGTGGTTAGCACTGCTGCCTCACAGCGCCAGGGACTTGGATTCGATTCCCAGCATGGGTCACTGTCTGTGCGGAGTCTGCACATTCTCTCCGTGTCTGCGTGGGTTTCCTCCGGGCGCTCCGGTTTCCTCCCACAGTCCGAAAGACGTGCTGGTTAGGTGCTTTGGCCATGCTAAATTCTCCCCAAGGTGCTTTGGCCATGCTAAATTCTCCCGAACAGGTGCCGGAGTGTGGCGACTAGGGAATTTTCACAGCAACTTAATTGCAGTGTTAATGTAAGCCTACTTGTGATACTAATTAATAATAAAATAAAAAGCTGCCCCTATATTCTGATCGTTTATTCAGACGTGTTGAAGAAATGCAATTGGAAAAAAAAGTCATCGTCTGGTCATTCATTACGAGTGTAAAAGGATCAAGAATGAGAGATTTCAAGTAATTTACAAAAGAAGCAAATATGATGTGAGAGAAAAATAAATTCACACCGGGTGAGTGGTTGGGGCCTGGGATGCACTGCTTGGTAGTGTGGTGGAGGCAGGTTCATTGGAGATATTCAAGAGGGCATTAGATGATCACTTCTATAGAGACAATGTGCAGGGGTGCGGGGGAAAGGCAGGGGAATGGCACTCAGTCATGATGCTCATTTGGAGGATCGGTGCAGATATAATGGGCCTAATTGTGGGCAGGCCGTGGCGCAGTGGTATTGCCGCTGGACTAGTAATCCAGAGACCTCGGATAATGTTACTGAGGTCCTTGGTTCAAATCCCACCATGGCAGATGGTGACATTTGAATTCAATAAAAAAAATCAGGAATTAAGAATCTACTGATGACCATGAAACTGTTGTTGATTGTCGGTTCACTAATGTCCTTTAGGGAAGGAAATCTGCCATCTTTACGTGGTCTGGCCTACATGTGACTCCAGAGCCACAACAATGTGGTTGACTCTTAAATGCCCTCAGGGATGGTCAACAAATGCTGACCAGCCAGCGCCACCCATGTCCCATAAACGAATAAAAGAAAATTGCCTCCTTCTGAGCTGTGAGGATGCTGTGATATGAGATTAAATATAAGGTTTTGGATACAGAGCAGGAAAATCTTTTGTACACAACCTTGTGAATCCAAAGTTAGTGATTGACTTTGATGCTGTTCGATAAATGGTTGAGGGAAAGGGCTATAAAGGGAATGTGATTGGTCAGGCCAAACTGCTTTCAGTGCCAGTTGGGGCTCAGATGGTAGTCCTCTTCTGTCTGAGTTTCCAAACTCCCAGGCCTTGAGGACAAAAATCAAGGCTGACACTCTGGTGTCATGATGTGGAGATGCCGGTTTTGGACTGGGGTGGGCACAGTAATCAGTCTCACAACACCAGGTTCAAGTCCAACAGGTTTATTTGGAATCACGAGCTTTCGGAGCGCTTCATCAGTTGAGTCCACACTCACCTGATGAAGGAGCAGCGCTCCAAAAGCTCATGATTCCAAATAAGCCTGTTGGACTTTAACCTGGTGTTGTGAGACTTCTTGCCCTGGTTTCAGACTGAGGGAGTGCTGAACTGTTGGTGGTGCTGTCTTTCAAATGAGACATTAAACTCAGATCCTGTCTGCGCTCTTGGGCAGCTGTGAAAAGATCCCAAAACTCTTGTTTCTGTGTTGTAATTTCAACACACTTCTACGTAACTCCTCCAACTCAACTTTGTCCTTTCTTGTTGAGGTGCCTTTTATTATTTCATTTGAGGTTTATGGCTTTTCCCAGTCTAGATCTTTGAATATATATCATATTGCTCCCACACTCAGCCCCTATATTCTTTCTCCTCAGTAAGGACTTGGAGCAAGTCTGTGCACAACCATGCTCCCAGGAAGTGCACTCCATTCCTGGAAGCTCCTGGCTATGCATAGAGTCATCCTATCAGCTCATGGAGCTGAATCCAGTGCCACTCTATGGGCAGGGTTTTACGACTTCGCTTGACCCGAGACCGCAAAGTCCCACCCGAGGTCAGCGGACGTTTCCATTGTCCACCCCTCGCCCGCCCTGATTCCGTGAGGCGGTAGAATTCTTGCGCATGTGTCATGCTTGGTACCTTGGGCAATTATATGGTTGACTCAGATAGTCAATATCTTTTCCTAAAGGTAGGAGAGTCTAAAACTAGAGGGCAAGGGTTTAAGGGGAGAGGTGCAAAAGGGTCCAGAGGGGCAATGTTTTCACACAAAGGGTGGTGAGTATCTGGAACAAGCTGCCAGAGGCAGTAGTAGAGACGGGTACAATTTTGTCTTTTACAAAGCATTTCGACAGTTACATGGGTAAGATGGGTATAGAGGGATATGGGCCAAACGCGGACAATTGGGACTAGCTTAGTGGTTA
Organism: Mustelus asterias; assembly: GCF_964213995.1. Taxonomy (NCBI): domain Eukaryota; kingdom Metazoa; phylum Chordata; class Chondrichthyes; order Carcharhiniformes; family Triakidae; genus Mustelus; species Mustelus asterias. The sequence goes on from NC_135818.1 coordinate 80,740,846, forward strand.
AAAAAAAGGCAGCATGGACAAGTTGGGCCAGAGGGCCTGTTTCCATGCTGCAAGTCTCTATGACTCCATACATTTTCTAGAGTTAGACTCGAAAAACTTCAGGTGGCGACCCTTTGACACCATGATACTCTCGATTATTTCATTATTCATTAAGACGTGAATGATGAGTTCATCGTTATCATTAAATTGGAAGAGGGAGGTTCATTTTTTTGTGTAATTAAAATCTTATTTCATTTTTGAAGCAATTTCACAAAATCCACAAATCATCCTGTCATGTCTGCCCGTGTTCCAATACCTTGTGAAAACGTCTCTACTTTCTATTCAGGGAATACTAAACCCATTTCTGAGAACGGTGGAGAAGCAGAAAGGCCTGAGGCCAGGATTTTATCCCTCTCCTCGCACAGTAATACGCAAAGCAGCGGAGGCAGCTCGCCATTGGCCAGCAGCAGAGTCTTCCAGTCCCACGGTAGTGCCAACGTCTGCCGTGTTTTGTGCGGCCCACCCTCTCTGCTGTTGGGGACCGGCAGATCCTGCCAGCGGGAAGGTCTGAAATGCCCGCCCAAAGTTCTTGTTTGAATTCTCTCGCATTTCAATTCTGGCTCAATTCCAGCTTGGAGTAGCTGTCTGTGTGGGGTCTGCACGTTTTCTCCATGTCTCCATGGGTTTCCTCCGGGTGCTCCGGTTTCCTCCCACAGTCCAAAGATGTGCGGGTTGGGTGGATTGGCCGTGCTAAATTGACCCAAGTGTCAGGGGATTAGCAGGATAAACATGTGGGGTTTAGGGAATAGGGCCATGGTAGGATTGTGGTTGGTGCAGACTTGATGGGCCAAATGGCCTCCTTCTGCACTGTAGGGATTCTATGATTCTATGATTTAAGGCTTATCTGGATAGACACATGAACAGATGGGGAATAGAGGGATACAAATGGTTGGTCTAGGTAGGGCAACGTGATCAGCGCAGGCTTGGAGGGCCGAAGAGCCTGTTCCTGTGCTGTACTGTTCTTTGTTCTTTGTATCTGCTCAGGAATAGAAATCAGGACAGACATCAGGCAGACCTGACTAACTCTCCCTCTAAACAGTGCCACCAAACTGTTTATATCCAACCGAGGGGCAGGGCATACTGTTGACTGGCCATGTTAAATTAAGATGTGGAGGTGCTGGCATTGGACTGGGGTAAGCACGTAAGAAGTCTCACAACACCAGGTTAAAGTCCAACAGGTTTATTTGGTAGCACAAGCCACTAGCTTTCGGAGTGCTGCTCCTTCATCAGGTAAGTGGGAGTTCTGTTCACAAACAGGGCATATAAAGACACAAACTCAATTTACAAATAATGGTTGGAATGCGAGTCTTTACAGGTAATCAAGTCTTAAAGGTACAGACAATGTGAGTGGAGAGAGGGTTAAGCACAGGTTAGAGATGTGTATTGTCTCCAGCCAGGACAGTTAGTGAGATTTTGCAAGCCCAGGCAAATCGTGGGTGTTACAGATAGTGTGATATGAACCCAAGATCCCGGTTGAGGCCGTCCTCATGTGTGCGGAACTTGGCTATCAGTCTCTGCTCAGCGACTCTGCGTTGTCGTGTGTTGTGAAGGCCGCCTTGGAGAATGCTTACCCGAAGATCAGATGATGAATGCCTGTGACCGCTGAAGTGTTCCCCAACAGGAAGAGAACACTCTTGCCTGGTGATTGTCGAGCGGTGTTCATTCATCTGTTGTCGTAGCGTCTGCATGGTCTCCCCAATGTACCATGCCTCGGGACATCCTTTCCTGCAGCGTATCAGGTAGACAACGTTGGCCGAGTTGCAAGTGTATGTACCGTGTACCTGGTGGATGGTGTTCTCACGTGAGATGATCACACGGATGCCATCATCTCACGTGAGAACACCATCCACCAGGTACACAGTACATACACTTGCAACTCAGCCAATGTTGTCTACCTGATACGCTGCAGGAAAGGATGTTCCGAGGCATGGTACATTGGGGAGACCATGCAGACGCTACGAAAATGGATGAATGAACACCGCTTGACAATCACCAGGCAAGACTGTTCTCTTCCTGTTGGGGAACACTTCAGCAGTCACGGGCATTCGGCCTCTGATCTTCGGGTAAGCATTCTCCAAGGCGGCCGTCACGACACATGACAACGCAGAGTCGCTGAGCAGAGACTGATAGCCAAGTTCCGCACATATGAGGACGGCCTCAACCGGGATCTTGGGTTCATGTCACACTATCTGTAACCCCCACGACTTGCCTGGGTTTGCAAAATCTCACTAACTGTCCTGGCTGGAGACAATACACATCTCTTTAACCTGTGCTTAACCCTCTCTCCACTCACATTGTCTGTACCTTTAAGACTTGATTACCTGTAAAGGCTCGCATTCCAACCATTATTTAGTTTGTGTCTTTATATGCCCTGTTTGTAAACAGAACTCCCACTTGATGAAGGAGCAGCGCTCCGAAAGCTAGTGGCTCGTGCTACCAAATAAACCTGTTGGACTTTAACCTGGTGTTGTGAGACTTCTTACCATGTTAAATTAACCACAGTGTCAGGGGGTTTAAGCAGGGTAAATATGTGGGGTTACGGGAATAGGGCCTGGGTGGGATTGTGATCGGTGCAGACTCGATGGGCCGAATGGCCTCCTTCTGCACTGTAGGGATTCTATTTCCTTCTTCTTTATTACAATTTCAGTTGTCTCTGCCTCCAGTGGGTTTACTCTCATTAATCCCTTCCTATTTGCATGCTTATGGAAATGTCCTCAAGCTATTTTTATGTCTCTTGCTGCTGTACTCTCATATTCTCCCTGGTCCTCCTCTGCTGAATTCTAAAATCCACCCGGTTCTCGGGCTTATGGCTTGTTTTGACAATGTTGTAAACCCCTTCCTTTGATCTAATATGATCTTTAATCCCTCTTGTTCACCCTATCCCCCTTCCACTCAGGCCCCAGGCATTAAATAATCAGTTTATCTCCAGCCCGTTGGTCTGGGAAAACTGCAAGTAGTATTCTGACATCGGCACAGGCAACACCAAGGTCCTGTTTATTATCGGGAAGTTGTCAGATATATTTTAATCATTAGCAGGATGCAAGCGGGATTAATGGTTCAATTGTCCTGGTTGACTTGGGGGCTTTTTTATAAAAATCTCTCAGTGCCAGATTTATTAGTCCGGCCGCACTTGATACCTTCCTCAGAAGAGTTTCTCTGGGCAGAAGGAGGATGGTGGCGGCAGAAATGAGTTGCAGCACCAGAAAGCTGCCATTCTTCCCTTGTTTTTTTCCCCTTCTCTTTCTCCCCTGTCAGCTGGATGTTTTGCATAAACTAATTTTATTGGAACAGATTAATTTTTTTTTTGGTGGGCAAATGCTCAACGCCGCCTGAGGACCCATTCAACCCATTGCTCTTATCAAGGGCAAACTGCATGCAGGATCAGCCATCGTGGCAAAGCACAATTAGATACCAAGGAGCACAAACCTTAACAGTCAATGGCCTTTCAGTTCATCCACAGTTTTCATTAGAATTCCCCTGCCATGTTCAGCCGTCCATTCTTGCACTGGAAGCACATACTTGCACTGAGTGGCTAACTTTTCAGGAATAGACATGAAAGAAGGAATCTCTGCCAAACCAAACACTGTAAAACGCCTTGTCTTTGGAAGATTATTGCTGTTTAAAATGGACCAATTCCTCATGGTAGGTTGGTGCAAAAGGTTGGATCTCATGGGATAAAGGGGGAGGTGGCTAGATGGGTGGACAACTGGCTTGGTCACAGAAGACAGGGTGGTAGTGGAAGGGTCTTTTTCCGGCTGGAGGCCTGTGACTAGTGGTGTTCCGCAGGGCTCTGTATTGGGACCTCTGCTGTTTGTGATTTATATAAACGATCTGAAAGAAGGTGTAACTGGGGTGATCAGTAAGTTTGCGGATGACACGAAAATGGCTGGACTTGCAGATAGTGAGGAACATTGTCAGAGGCTACAGAAGGATATAGATAGGCTGGAAATTTGGGCAAAGAAATGGCAGGTGGAGTTCAATCCAGATAAATGCGAAGTGATGCATTTTGGTAGAACTAACGAGAAATGGCAGAACCATTCAGAGCAGCGCTCCGAAAGCTAGTGGCTTGTGCTACCAAATAAACCTGTTGGGCTTTAACCTGGTGTTGTGAGACTTCTTATTGTGTTTACCCCAGTCCAATGCCGGCATCTCCACATCAAGCCTACGTAATCACTCAGAGACATCTTCTGTCTCTGTGTGTAATCTCTCTCAGTAATCTTCTGTCTCTCTGTGTATAATCTCACTCAGATATCTCCTGTCTCTCTGTGTAATCTCACTCAGATATCTCCTGTCTCTCTGTGTAATCTCACTCAGATATCTCCTGTCTCTCTGTGTAATCTCACTCAGATATCTCCTGTCTCTCTGTGTAATCTCACTCAGATATCTCCTGTCTCTCTGTGTAATCTCGCTCAGATATCTCCTGCCTCTGTGTGAAATCTCGCTCAGATATCTCCTGTCTCTCTGTGTAATCTCTCTTAGATATCTTCTGATTCTGTGTGTAATCTCACTCGGATATCTCCTGTCTCTCTGTGTAATCTCACTCAGATATCTTCTGTCTCTCTGTGTAATCTCACTCGGATATCTCCTGTATCTCTGTGTGTAATCTCGCTCAGATATCTTCTGTCTCTCTGTGTGTAATCTCACTCAGATATCTCCTGTCTCTCTGTGTGTAATCTCACTCAGATATCTCCTGTCTCTCTGTGTGTAATCTCACTCGGATATCTCCTGTCTCTCTGTGTAATCTCACTCGGATATCTCCTGTCTCTCTGTGTAATCTCTCTTAGATATCTTCTGACTCTGTAATCTTCTCACTTGACACCTCTGACACATTTCCCAGCCATCTCCTACTCTTCTTACACAGATGTGCATTTTTCTCTTTGAAACGCTCCCTGGATGACCACCATTCTCTGCGTCAGGGCTGTTTAGCGCTGCTGCCTCACAGCGCCAGGGACCCGTGTTCAATTCCGGCCTCGTGTGACTGTCTGTGTGGAATTTGCACGTTCTCCCATGTCTGTGTGGATTTCCTCAGGGTGCTCCGGTTTCCTCCCACAGTCCAAAGATGTGCGGGTTATGCTGATTGGCCATGCTAAATTGCCCCTTTGTGTCAGAGGGACGAGCTGGGTAAATTCGTGGGGTTACGGGGATAAGGCTTGGGTGGAATTGTTGTTGGTGCAGGCTCGATGGGCCGAATGGCCTCCTTCCGCACTTTAGGGTTTCTGTAATTCTATCCTATGTTACCCAGGTCTCCATGCTGCCCTTCCTGAGAAACAATTAGCTAGTTTTTATCATTTGGACTTCGAAGTGGAAACAGAATCACACAATATTTTCATTTGGACAGATTAATATTTGTGTTCTGGAATCTTCCTCAGCACTAACATTCTGATCCGGAGACTGGGAGTTAATCCTCCTTCCAACCTTGATTGCCACACTGTGCCTTGGGGCTTTATTTCTGATTGCCCATCTTTCTTTTGCCCCAAATATTAACCTCCTCGAGAGAGTCCAGTTTATTTGGTGTCTGTGTGTGTGTACAGAAAGGAGAAAGTGATCATTGGAGTGGACTTTGGAGCGTAACAGAGTGGATCAGCAGGGATTCCCCTCAGTGGAGGCTCATCGACTGAAGAAGGCACTGAAGTGAAAACTGGTTTCATCTAACGACAGATGGCTCCTATTATTTTTTTGGTACAGGCAGCCTGTTATCACAAAGCACAGCTTAGAGCCGAGGAGGATAAAGGGACGCACAGACTCCCTTTAACACAAGCCTGAATCAGCATCTTTTTTTTTGTACAGGCTTGTCCCTGTGCTGCAACTCTCAATCTTATCGCAAAAATTCTCCACACAGCCTCTCCCATTCCCTCTTCATCTCATTTTATCGGCATTGTCTTCTATTGCTTTCTCCCTCATCTGCTTGTCTAGCTTCCCTTTAAAGACATCTATGTTAGTCACCGCAGTCACTCTTTGTTTTTTTTAAAATTCATTCATGGGACGTGGTTGTCGCTGGCTGCCCAACATTTATTGCCCATCCTTAGTTGCCCTTGAGAAGGTGGTGGTGAGCTGCCTTCTTGAATCGCAGTAAGAAGTCTCACAACACCAGGTTAAAGTCCAACAGGTTTATTTGGTAGCACAAGTAAACCTGTCGGACTTTAACCTGGTGTTGTGAGGCTTCTTACTGTGTTTACCCCAGTCCAACGCCGGCATCCCCACTTGAATAGCTGCAGTCCATGTTCTGTGGGTTGACCCACAATGCCGTTAGGGAGGGAATTCCAGGATTTTGACCCAGCGACTGCGAAGGAACGGCGATATATTTCCAAGTCAGGACGGTGAGTGGCTTGGAGGGGAACTTGTAAGTGGTGGTGTTCCCATGTATCTGCTGCTCTGGTCCTTCGAGATGGAAGTGATCGTGGGTTTGGAAGGTGCTGTCTAAGGATCTTTGGTGAATTGCTGCATGCATCTTGTAGATAGTACACACTGCTGCTACTGAGTGTCAGTGGTGGAGGGATTGGATGTTAGTAGATGTGATGCCAACCAAGCGGGCTGCTTTGTCCTGGATGGTGTCAAGCTTCTTGAGTGTTGTTGGAGCTGCACCCATCCAGGCAAGTGGGGAGTATTCCATCACTCCCCTAACTTGTGCCTTGTAGATGGTGGATAGGCTTTGGGGAGTCAGGAGGTGAGTTACTCGCTGCAATATTCCTACCCTCTGACCTGTTCTTGTAGCCACTGTGTTTATGTGGTGAGTCCAGTTGAGTTTCTGGTCAGTGGTAACCCCTTGTGGAGCGAGTTCCACATTTCAACCGTTCCCTGGATAAAGAACTTCTCCTGAATTTCCTATTGAGTTTGACTTGGCCAGAGCAGGAGTGAGGGATTTTATTTTTAGTGTTATGCAACGTGGGGGTGGCTGGAGTGAGGAGCTGGGTATGACACAATGATGCACTGTGAATGCATTAATGGGAACATATTAATATTTTATTTCTAACCTCTTAAGCAAGGTTATTTTGTTGAGGGGTAAAGCAGCAAGCATTAGAACGTTACCGATGGATGATGCGCAACAGTCATGCCTGCGTGGATATAATCAAAAAATAGCAATGCATCTGGCCTGGTTTGCGTTGCATTTAGTATCCCTTAGATAAGCGAAGAGGAGATGGTTCTGAGAAGGTGGTCCACGAAAGAAAAATCACTTTCATTCAGTAAAAAATTTCATATTTTAGTTGAGCATTGTAACCTCAATGTTCGCTAAACTAGAAAACCTGATTCCAGCATGAGTCCTTCCCACAGAACATTGAATACAGGAGTTGGGATGTTTTGTTGAAGTTGTAAAAGACATTGGTAAGGCCACACTTGGAACACTGTGTATAATTCTGGTCACCCTGTTATAGAAAGGATATTATTAAACTAGAAAGAGTGCAGAAACGATTTACTGGGATGCTACCAGGACTTGATGGTTTGAGTTATAAGGAGAGGCTGGAGAGACTGGGACTTCTTCCCCTGGAGCGTAGGAGGCTTAGGGGCGATCTATGGAGGTCTATAAAATAATGAGGGGCATAGATCAGCGAGATAGTCAATATCTTTTTCCAATGGTAGGGGAATCTAAAACTAGAGGGCATAGGTTTAAGGTGAGAGGGGAGAGATACACAAAGGTCCAGAGGCACAATTTTTTCACACAGAGGGTGGTGAATGTCTGGAATGGGCTGCCAGAGGTAGTGGTAGAGGCGGGTACAATTTTGTCTTTTAAATAGCATTTAGACAATTACATGGGCCAAACGCGGGCAATTGGGACTAGCTTAGTGGTAAAAAAAAGGGCGGCATGGACAAGTTGGGCCGAAGGGCTGGTTTCCATGCTGTAAACCTCTATGACTCTATGATTCTACTGCCCTCACTGCTCCCATTCAATTGTTTTTTTAACATGGAAAAATGTTTGCAAAGGTGTCATCAAAAGAAATTGGATGTCAAGCCAAAGGAGATATCAAGAAAGATGACTGAAATCTTGGCCAAAGCATAATATTTTATAAGCCATCTCGGCTATCTCCTATCGTCTGTCATAGGCAGTTTTGTCGCTAATCCTTCTTGGATATTATCTGTCCTCAATGATCTGCGGACAGCCTTTTAAACAGACATTTAAATTTGAGGTTTCAGGATACCAGGAGACAATGCGGATTCGAATGAGTGGGAGAGGGTGCATGTAGAAGAGTTTAGAATGAGCAAATATTTACATAGTATGGAGGAAGGGAGACCAACAGGCCGGCACAGTGGTTAGCACTGTTGCCTCACAGCGTCAGGGATCCGGGTTCAATTCCGGCCCCGGGTCACTGTCTGTGTGGAGTTTGTACATTCTCCCTGCGTGGGTTTCCTCCGGGTGCTCCGGTTTCCTCCCACAGTCCAAAGATGTACGGGTTAGGCTTGATTGGCCATGCTAAATTGACCCTAGTGTCAGGGGATTAGCAGGGTAAATATGTGGGGTTGTGGGAATAGGACCTGGGTGGGATTATGGTTGATTGCAGATACAATGGGCCAAATGGCCTCCTTCTGCACTGTAGGGATTCTAAAGTTAGAATATTGGGGCTGGATGATATAAAGGCTTGGCTGAGGATTTCACCAGATAATGGGCTGAGCTAAAGGGGAAAATGGGCCAGCCGTATTATTGTCATGGAAGTAGGTGGTCTTTGGGATGGGGAGGATAAAAGGCCAGAGGCTCAGTTTGGATCGGGTAAGGTACGGAGGTTACAAAGCAGCCTGAGGCACTGGCCAGGGACGCCCTGTTTTCTGGCTGCTGAAGTGTGGAGGGCAACAGGTTTCTAAAGAGAACGCGTGAGGCCGAAGCCAGACAAGAGACGGAAAACACGGCACCAAAATGGAAAGAGGGATAAGCATTCCGGTATTGAGCCTGGAGAAGAGGGAAAAAAGCTGACATCAGGGTAGGGAATAAGATGGAAAAGCCAACACTGATCCCGGGGCAAAGATGGAAATCCTAACACTGGGGTCTTGAAAATGATGGAAACCCTCACAATGGATCCCCAGAAGAGAGAACAGAGCTGGCAGCAAAAGGCAGGTAGACCGAAAAGAAGCCCAGCGGCCGGCCTGGCGACGAGGGATGGAAATGATAGAAGAGATCGGAAACCTAGCAACCAATCCAGAATGAAGACAAAGCAACAGAGATGATCCCAATCCGATTGCCATTGCATAGAGACCTGGAGCTCAGATATCACCAGAAACTCATGAGGGGGAAAATGTTCTCAGCTATTTTAACTGCTAAAAAAGCGCCAAGGTGGCCAAGATGGGGGTCTGGAGCTGAAAAGTTAGTTTAGCCCCTATTTAACGCAAGACGCCATCTTGGTAAAGGAGTTGAGGTCAGTGCTAGGAACAGCCACCCAGAAGTTCATAAAACAGCTGATTGTGACTAGAAATACCTGCTGGCACTCGTTAAGGAGGATATACCATATTTTGGTGGCTGGCACTCCCCCCAATCACTTGCCGGCTGTTTGTGAGTAAGCAAACCATTGCTGAGAATTTTGAGCACTATTTAAAACTATATCACCTTTTACACTTTCTTTGCTTCTGGCGGTTTGAGGAGGACTTTTCAAACACACCCGGAGATACTTTGTCAAGGTGCCACCAACATGTGAGCAAGATTTGTTTTAGAAATTCTCTGAGGACTTCACCTAATAAGAGTATGTGCTGTTACTCTACCTTATTAAACACCTTCCAGCACTCAGGGATATAGAGAACTCTCAATCCTTAACGTTGAGGGAAAATGGCACTAAGTGAAATGTTCGTTCAGTGAATTGGTGTGAACACAATGGGCTGAATGGCAACATAGAATTGTAGAATCCCTACGGTGCAAAAGGAGGCCATTCAGCCCATTGCTTCTGCACCAACCACAATCCTACCCAGGCCCTATCCCCGTAACCCTATGCATATACCGTACTCGTCCCCCTGACACGGAGGGGCAATTTAACACTGCCAATCCACCTAACCTGCAGATCTTTGGAGCACGGGAGGAAAGTGGAGCACCCAGAGGAAACCCACGCAGACACGGGGAGAACGTGCAAACTCCACACACACAGTGACTCAAGGCTGGAATTGAACCCGGGTCCCTGGCGCTGTGAGGCGGCAGTGCTAACCACTGTGCCACCGTGCTGCTCCTTCTGCACTGTAACAATTCTGTGAGTCACAGAAGAAGAATAGGGCTGGGTTATGAGGGTTATCTTGCCAGGGATCCATCTCAGATCTCAGGCTGGAGGAATAGAAGGAGGACAGGAGACTGGGTAAAGCAGCACCGTCTGCTGAAGGAGAGGGGGACAGGAGAGTGAGGTGGACTCCTTCCCATCACGGGCACTGGATATTTCTCCCCTGACACTGCTTCACCAGGGCTTCCAGTGCTGTGTCTGGAACCTTGTGCCCACTCTGGTCCCTGGGTCACCCTGAAACATTTTCACGATCTGTCAGGTGTAGTAAGTGTGTGGATGGAGCCCACATAAACCTCTCCACAAAAATTATGTCTAATCAGCGCTCGGGTAGAATTATAGAATCCCTACAGTGCAGAAGGAGGCCGTTCGGCCCATCGAGTCTGCACCGACTCTCCGACAAAGCATCTTGCCCAGGTCCTTTCTCCATAACCCCACGCTTTTACCCTGCTAATCCCCCTAACCCACACATCCTTCGGGGGCAATTTAGCATGGCCAACCTGCACATTTTTGGATTGTGGGAAGAAACTGGAGCACCCGGAGAAAACCCACGCAGATATGGGGAGAATGTGCAGACTCCAATTTTAGGCTGCGGCAGGTTGCTTTTTGGCAACCGAGTTAGATGGGTTAGGTGGGTACCTAACCTGGAAGTGATTGTTTAGTCAGACAAGTTCAAATTATAGTAATCAGCAATTAGGACCCAAGTTGCTACCATAAACGGACCGTCAGACTCCTTGGGCGGGACTTTCCGGCTGCGCTCGCCCCAATGCCTCAAGATCCCACCCAAGGTCAACGACCTTTGCGTGGTCCGTGTCCCAGCCGCTACAATTCCCGTGGTGGGCGGGACGGGACATTTCCACCCATTGTGCCTCAACAGCAGAGCTCCCATTTAGCATCCATTTTCACCTTCTCTCCAAAATAACATTTGTAGCCCTGTCCTACTATTTGTAAGAGTGGGAGGTCTCGGATGACACTGGGTAGCGTCCCACCCCAGGACTTGATGGTCAATGAAAGTGTGTTCACCCCACTTTCATATGCAAGCATCAACCTACAAATCCTTCCAACACTTACTCATGACAGGTGGGAAGACTGGTCAGCTTGCGATGGAGAGAAAGTCGGAGCCTCAACCATCACTAGAATGGCGGAGCCTCAGGTGTTCTCTCCAACTGACTCAAGAACAGCTTCTTCCCTGCTGCCATTTTAGGTCCATGAATGGACCTACCTCGCATTGAGTTGATTATTTCTCTACACCCTAGCTATGACTGTAACACTACATTCTACACTCTCTCTCCTTTCCTTCTCTATGAACAGTATGCTTTATCTGTACAGTGTGCAAGAAGCCATACTTTTCATTGTATTTTTTTTATTCATGGGACATGGGAGTCGCTGGCTGGCCAGCATTTATTGTCCATCCCTAGTTGCCCTTGGAGGGCAGTTGAGAGTCAACCACATTTCTGTGGCTCTGGAGTCACATGTAGGCCAGACCAGGTAAGGAGGGCAGATTTCCTTCCGTAAAGCACATTAGTGAACCAGATGCGTTTTCCGACAATCGACAATGGTTTCATGGGCATCAGTAGATTCTCACTTCCAGATATTTTTTATTGAATTCAAATTCCACCATCAGCCGTGGCAGGATTCGAACCCGGGTCCCCAGAACATTAGCTGAGTTTCTGGATTTATAGTCTAGCGATAACGCCCACTTGGCCATCGTCTCCCAATACATGTGACAATAATAAATCAAATCAAATCAAATCTATTGCTACACATGTAGCCGCAGGTTACAACATGCATGTAGAAGTGCCATGTTGGCACAACAGCACTGTTGTAAAAAGAAATGGAGTCCTTTGTTCTGCGTGGAGGTGAGTAGTCTCGGCTTGCCGCTTCCTGTAAGCAGAGGGAGATGGGACCTGAGAAAGAAGGAACGATGCAAGTTTTTCTCTTGCCTTTTGTGACCTCAGGGTGTCCCAAAGCACTTTACAGTCAATGTCAGTACTTTTGAAGTGTAGTCACTGTTGTAGTATAGGTGTCCCCCTGTGGACTCTTAATTGAGTAAAATCTGTAAGAAGACATTCTCCACAATTAGCAAGGGACTTTATTTTCTTCAGCCTTTGGCTTTGGTGAGTGAGCACTGAGTGGTAGCAGTTTGTTATTTTATGACCAAATGCGCCTGGAGTACATGTAGTGCACGGTATCAGACATTTATACTCTTCCCCCCTTCTCCCAGTGGAGCCAATCTCATAGGCGGATCTTTTCTTAACCCATCTAACTCGGTTACCAAACAGCAACCTGCAGCAGCCTATAATTCTATCACCTCACTGAGGAGACCAGGACTGTCACGGTGAGGGATAGTTTGTTTTCCCTGGATCCCGTGGCTAATGCAACTAAACCTTTTACTCATGTGTCAGGGCTCCCATTTGAGGTGACACATTTTCTGCTTTGCAGTGACATTGTTTTGGCACTTAGCAGGCGCCGCTATGAATGTGATAGACCTGGGCGCACACCATCGTTTAAGTAAATGCCTGTTTAAAAGCACAGTGTTGTGTTTTCCATCGCCCCACTTAGGAATGACTCATCGCGCCCCGTGCGTGACAAAGGCTGGCCCACCGCTTGTGTCTGACCCCCTTCAGGACTGTGCAGTCCCCTTGGCTTTAGTCATGCAAGTTTCGTCAACTTTCAAAATTGATCGCTGCCCTCCTGTATCTGTTATGTCGTTGCCATACCAATGCCAACTCTTGCCCAGTAAGACACTGTTCTCTGTCCAAAGACAGGGAGGGGGTGGTTGAAGGTGAGAAAAGAACATTGCTCAAACATGCTGTGCAGTTGACCAGAATAGCCTGTTCCTGTTCTGTATGGTCTATAGAATTTGTACAGTTTGCAAATGTCTCAAGATGTAGATACTGATGGGTCAGGTTTTCTGATTTAAGATTTGAGAAAAGCCAAACGAATGAGAAAGAACTGAGTTTCATTGTCCAAAATGTCTGGGCTGGCAAACCCAAACTGTCCTACAGGCCACAGGAAGAGAAGAAACCTTCCCCCAGTACAGTTAGTAAGGGCAAGCACAATCGTTGTCCATTTTAAGATGGACATTGGGCCGCAAAACCCCTTCCTTTTTTTCATTTCTGTATCGTTTCTGCAAGAATTACCATTCACTATCACTTCCGAGGCACTGCATGTTTAATTTTTCTTTGTTTGTTCCGAGGATGTGAGCACTGATGGCGAGGCCAGTATCCAGTCTCCATCCCTAATTACAGTTGTGATGTGGAGTTGCCGGCGTTGGATTAGGGTGGGCACAGTCAGTAGTCTCACAACCCCAGGTTAAAGTCCAACAGGTTCATTTGGTAGCATGAGCTTTCAGAGCGTTGCTCCTTCATCAAGTTTGACTCACCTGATGAGGGGGCAGCGCTCCGAAAGCTCGTGATACCAAATAAACCTGTTGGGTTTTAACCTGGTGTGGTGAGACTACTTACTGTAATTACAGTTGAGAAGGTGAACCGTTGTAGTCTGTGTGATGCTAGTGGGCCCAGAGTGCTGTTAGTGAGGGAGTACCAGGAATTGGAGCCGGAGATGATGAAGGAATGTTTTCCAAGTGAGGTCTCTATTTGGATGATACATCCCCCACCTCTGACTCTCAGCTGTACGGAGTTCCTGGATTACTGCCAGGGCGACACGGTGGCACAATGGTTAGCACTGCTGCCTCACAGCGCCAATTCCCGGCTCGGGTCACTGTCTGTGCGGAGTCTGCATGTTCTCCCCATGTCTGCGTGGGTTTCCTCCGGGTGCTCCGGTTTCCTCCCACAGCCCAAAAGACGTGCTGGTTCGGATGCATTGACCGTGCTAAATTCTCGCCCTCAGTTACCCGAACAGGCGCCGGAGTGTGGCGACTAGGAGATTTTCACAGTAACTTCATTGCAGTGTGAATGTAAGCCTACTTGTGACACTAATAAATAAACTTTAAACTTTGATTTACTTGGCTGGGCTGCTCAATCTGGTCAGAAGGGTGGCAGACATGAGTTGAAACCAGTGCACCTGGCTAGTGTATCTCAATACCTCCTGAACATGCAGCAATTTTCAAAGCAAGGGCAGTGGTTGGCATCAGAAACCTGTTCCCCTTCAATTAACAGCCCATCAAACTCCTTGAGGAGCTTCTAAGCTGGCCAGGGAGGGACAGGAGGCAATTTTAAATTCGCAAAGCCAAACCTGACCATGATTGCATAGCTGTTGGGCTCAATGCAGGAAACAAGTAAGTCGTTTTTCTTCAATTATGAAAAGGTTTTACACACGCGAGAGTTTTTGTTCCAGATCTGGCGCAGTACGGGCGGCACAGTGGTTAGCACGGCTACCTCACAGCACCAGGGACCCGGGTTCCATTCCCGGCTTGGGTCACTGTCTGAGTGGAGTCTGCGCGTTCTCCCCGTGTCTGCGTGGGTTTCCTCCGGGTGCTCCGGTTTCTTCCCACAGCCCGAAAGACGTGCTGATTTGGGTGTATTGGCCATGCTAAATTCTCCCTCAGTGTAACCCGAACAGGCGCCAGAGTGTGGCGACTAGGGGATTTTCACAGTAACTTCATTGCAGAGTTAATGTAAGCCTACTTGCGACACTAATAAATAAAGTTTAAACAGTACTTTTTAGTTGGCCATTTGGTCACTATTTAGCACAGTGAAGCTGCTGGCCCTTTGATATCCTGCCTTCTCCTTTCTGGGAACACTGTCATGACAGCAATACTGAGCAGGCAGCTCCGGCCTTCTGGTAATGCTCGGTGGCACTAACTGGACATCGGTATTTGGAAGACCGTGTTGCGTGAATGTCGAGACCTGGACATTATCCGGGCCTCACTTTCCCGACCCCAGATTGGAAAATCAAGTCTCGCATCTGAAAATCAAACGTCTAGCTGAGTTTCCTCCCTCAGGTCCACCCATTTGCCAGAAACAACTTAATTTAAATAAAGGAGATTAAGGTCGCACAAAGCAGCAAGCTGTCGGAACGGCGCTGATATTATTTTTTCTCTTTTATGATTTAAAAAAATAAAGAAGTGAAACTGGTTTTGGATGAGGGGACCCTGAAGGCACCCATTCCCATCTCAAAACTCATTGCTTGATCTCACAATTGGAGAGGTGTCCTTTTTGAATTAAATGCACAAACTAAGCGGAGGAAAAGAAATTTCTTTTTCATAAACGTTCTAGCCTCGGGAGGAATGGGCTTATAATCATTTTCCAATTGTCATCGCCGCTCTGTATTATCTGAAATTGAGTTTATTCCAAAGTGAGAGAGTTTCAGGTTCGAGCAGCTGAATGCAGAGGGAGATAATGAAGATCACACTCCCCCCCCACCCCCCCCCACCCCCCTCTCCCAGTGAAGACTCTGTTTTGATGATACATCCATGCCTCTAACTCCAATATCTAAGGAGTTTGTGGATTTCCTGGTGTCTGAAACTAAAGTTTCCTGCTCCGCTGCCTCCTCATATCCAACTTTATTCCCTGCTCTTCCCACCTCCCAGGCTCCTGTCCCAATCGTCTGTCACAATTAGACCGAAACACTAGCTTCTTCGACCCGACTCAGCTCCCAGTATCTCCTTGCCAAAACCATCCATCCTGCCTTTCGCCCTGCGCTCTTCATTATTGGTGGAAATCCTCCCCTCCCCAGCACTTCATAAAGCTCAACCCCCGACCCCTCAGCCGTCCCCAACCACCACCCCGTCGGCAGCCTCCCCTCTCCTTCACCATGATTCCCAAGTGCTTTGTATCCACCCACAACTCTGCACTGATCTCTCATTGCTGCCGGCTTGAATTCCTCCAGTACAATGTCTGGCTTTGACAAAATCATTGGACGGCACGGAGGCACAGTGGTTAGCACTGCTGCCTCACAGCGCCAGGGACCCAGCTGATCCCACCTCTGACATATCTGTATGGTAAGGGCAGAATGTAGTAAGCCAGAGTTC
Organism: Mustelus asterias; assembly: GCF_964213995.1. Lineage (NCBI taxonomy): Eukaryota > Metazoa > Chordata > Chondrichthyes > Carcharhiniformes > Triakidae > Mustelus > Mustelus asterias. The sequence continues at coordinate 80,756,995 of NC_135818.1, forward strand.
CTACTCTTGATTGACTATCCATTGATTTCTGGATACAGTCAGACCGAATTAGGATTATTGATGATCTCTTGTGAGATTAAACGGTCCGTGGCCATTCATTGTCCAGACCACAAAAAAATAATGGCACTGGCCAAGGGCGCTAAGAGTTATCAGTGGCTGTGAAGCCATTCCCCCACAAGGAAGACAAGAAAGGCAACCAAAGAAAAAATAAAAAAAAGAGACCCTTGGCACACCAGTCTGACTCAAGAATGTTTGACCCACAGAATCCCCACAGTGCAGAAGGAGGCCATTTGGCCCATCGAGTCTGTAACGACCACAATCCCACCCAGGCCCCATTCCCGTAACCCCACACATTTACCCTGCTAATCCCCCTGACACTCGGGTCAATTTAGCACGGCCAATCAACCTAACCCGCACATCTTTGGACTGTGGGAGGAAACCAGAGCTCCCGGAGGAAACCCACGCAGACACGGGTAGAATGTGCAAACTCCGCACAGACAGTGACCCGAGGCCGGAATTGAACCCGGGTCCCTGGCATTGTGAGGCAGCAGTGCTAACCACTGTGCCACCGTGCTGCCCTTTGACAGCGAGGTGGGATTATACTTGTGACCTTCTGATCTGCAGGGCTCATTACCATACCTGGGCTGTCTAGTTATTCAAAAAAGATGCATAGTCCTTCCTTAAGACCACACCAATTACGTGTGCATTTACGAATGAGATGGTTGTTGGATAGATCTCACTGATAGATAGCAGGACCATCCCTTGAGGCCTCTGGCAATCTGGGCAGGACTTTCCTTCAGCGTTGGGAACTCCACTTTGGGACAATTTCTGATTCCTGTTCTGGCACCATGTCAATTGTAGACCTCCCAAAGTGATCTTTCAGGACCAAGCCAATTAATGGTGAGAGGGTGTGCTCGCCATCCAATCGAGGACGGTGAGCGGGCTCCCGAGACTGGATGGCCAATAGGAGCTGAGATCTGACTATGTGTGCAGGAGAGAGAAAGGTGGCACCTCAAGATTAAAAGAAAAAAGGAAGAGGCAACAACTGCTAGGCTGTCCTCATGGAGGGGAAACCTCTCCGCAGGGCGGCCTGTTCCCGTGTGTGTGTGTGAGCATCACAATACAGCGGCATTGGGTGGGAGGGTTTATAAAAACCCCACTGCAGTACCAGCCTCTCAGTCTGCTCCCAGGAGGCTACGTCCTCTCACTGGCTGTGTTTTGGTCATCAGGAAAGGGCCTTAATAAGCTTCTTCATTTCCTTCATTACCTTCGCTACCCCAAAGTGTGGTGGATGCTGGGACAGTGAGTAAATTTAAGGAGGAGTTAGACAGATTTTTAATTGGTTATGGGGTTGAAGGGTTATGGGGAGAAGTCAGGAAAATGGGGATGAGGAGCATGATCGAATGCGTGTTAAAGTGTAACCGGTGACAACTTTGCTTGGATATAATGTGACCAATGGGAACAAGATGTAAGGGTCAGCTGACCCAGTAAAACATGGAACCAAATACAGAGTAATGTAATAGTCAGCTGACCAGCTGATTCACTATAAATAAGGAACTATGTAGAATTGTGGCGAGCTTGGAGTGGCCCAGGGTGAGGCCCCAAGTTTGGACTAATGATGTTTCTTTATTAAACCCTTTCTTTGATTTATAAGTTGGAGTAAGTTTTGTTGTATTTTCATTAGCTGCATTTTGAAGAGTTCCTTCTGGAGAAACAGAGCAGACCTGATGGGCTGAATGGCCTAATTCTGCTCCTATATCTTATGAACTTATGAAACTATTGGTTACCTGTCACTGGCGAGGGGGTGGGGAAGGGGGGGGGGCAGGGTATTCATTCCAACATTGACCTAGCCTTTTAGACAATAGCTCATGGTTGGAATCGCATGGGAAACTGGCAAGCCAGCTAGCAGCAGCCTGCCTGTCTTTGCTCCAACTCCCATCAGCCTTCGATAATCCAGGCTCACGTGTTTGCTTTCAAAAGTTGTGTTTCACCGATACAATGATAATGTTCGGTGGGCACAGGCAAGTTAGAAAGGAAAGGAAAAAGAGCACACCTTGTAATTACTGCAATCATTTTTTGGTTTTGTTTTAGCTCAGGAACAGGAAAGGTTTCCAATCACTGACTACCCCAAAATACATGAAATCACTAAATGATTACTAACTTTCCAAACCCTTGACCTTTGACGAAGCAGACTCGATGGGCCAAGTGGCCTAATTCTGCTCCTATGTCTATGTCTTATGGTTTTGACCTCTACCACCTAGAAGGACAAGGTCAGCAGTCACATGGGAACGCCACCACCTGCAAATTCCCCGCCAAGTCACTCACCGTCCTGACTTGGAAATATATCGCCGTTCCTTCACTGCGACAGGGCCAAAATCCTGGAATTCCCTCCCTAACAGCACTGTGGGTCAACCCACATCATGTGGACTGCAGCAGTTCAAGAAGGTAGCTCCCCACCACCTGCTCAGGGGCAGCTCAGAATGGACAATAAATGCTGGCCTCGCCAGTGATGCTCCTAAGATGAATTAAAAATGTGAATATAGTTAAGCCAAATTAATGCATAATCATACAAGTCTTTGAGAGCTCGACTCACCTCCAATTCTGACCTCATGTGCCGTCATGATGTGGAGATGCCGGCGTTGGACTGGGGTAAACACAGTAAGGAGTCTAACAACACCAGGTTAAAGTCCAACAGGTTTATTTGGTAGCAAACGCCACTAGCTTTCGGAGCGCTGCTCCTTCATCAGGTGAGTGGGAGATCTCTCACTCAATCTCACTCAAAATCATGGCAGATCTCCCACTCACCTGATGATGGAGCAGCACTCCGAAAGCTAGTGGTGTTTGCTACCAAATAAACCTGTTGGACTTTAACCTGGTGTTGTGAGACTCCTTACTCATGTGCAGTCCCAGATCACCGCACCATTTGTTGCCATGCTTTCAGGTGCCTAGGCACTATAAGTTCTGGACTTCTCTTCATAACCCTCTCCAGCTCCAACTCTCTGTCCAGCTGTAAGGGCCCATTGATCAACATTATGGTCAAATGTGTTATAAAACTTTAATGTAAACACCTTCCAAGCATTCCAGTTTAATGAGACTGACAAGAACAGTAATTCAATTATTTCTTTATTTAACACTTCTAATACCAACTCAAACATAAACAGTTGCAACTCATTAACTCTTTACTGAACTTTAACTCTAACTGAAGATCAACTCTCAACTGAACTTTAACTCTTAAACTGCACTTTAACTTTAACTAAGCATCAACTTTAACGATTTAACTGAAAATAGATACTACCGAGTTTAGGGAAACCCTCGCCAAGAAATATCCTCGAAGTAGAATCTATCTTCTTGTTCTCTGAAGCATCCTTCAGGGTTCAAATCATCTTCTTGCGATGGTTGGTCTCTTCGAGTTATCGTTGCCAAACAAAGAACTCACATGTCCTTTTATCCACAATTCTCCACTCACTTCCAGAAGATTCTCTGTCATCCAGCTAACTGTGTTACCAGAAACTGATCACATGGGTCGAACATCCAGTGAAATTACTTTTGAACGATGCCATGATGTTTAGTTCATTTGACATGTCCCATCTATAGCAGCCATATAAATCAAAGCCACGGTGTCTTGGTTAGTGTAAACAACTTCCCTTATCTGGGGCAACACAGGAAGCTTCAGATCACAGCTCCCAGACCAGAGCCTCTTTCTGACTTGGTTTTAATCTATAAGTTGACCAAAAATCCCAGCATGCTTCACTCTCAGTCAGAAATGCCATTTTAAAGTCACTATTGCCATTATTGTTGTTAAATTATTGTTGCAGCCATTCTTTCCCCGTCCACAACTGTTTCTGCTAAGTGGCTTAAGGCATTTTATTATGTTAAAGGAGCTTTATAAATGCAGCTTGTGTAGTGTAAGTGGCAGGGTTGTCAGTTCAGAAACAGAGTGTGGTGTTGTGAGCTGGCATATGTGTAAGCTACTGCAATTTCCTTTTAAAACAAAGGATGTGAAACCTAATTTAGAATGGTCTTTATTGGTTGGTAGTCTGCTGGAAGAAAGCACGTGCATTAGTGATGAGTGTACAGATACCTTATGCTTATAGGGCATTTATAAACCCATACAGTTCAGTATGGATTCATCAATCTCAGTTGCCACTGCAACCCATTCTTCTAAAATTTGCTTAATCCAAATGCTCTCATAATGCACCTTCTCATAGTGCTAAATTTCCACTTTATCATTGTGTGCTTTATTCAAATTAGTAGATAATTCAAGGTTTTGATGCAAAAAAAACGTTGTGGGCCAGAGTGAATGTTGCGGGCTTTGATGTCATCCTTTTAACTGATTACAACTTTACCCTTCAAGTAACCAGATCAAATCATGGAGTTATCTTCAACAGCTGTTTTAATCAGGTTACATAGCAAAGTCCCTGGAAAGTCACAGGTCAGTGCCGGTAACTAGCCAAAGCCCAGAATTCAGCAATGCACAAGCAGTTATAGTTTCAAATTTGATTACAAGTAAATAGCATATCCCAATCAAGGTATAGGAGTTATCTCTATCCACTCACGGTTATTGATTAAGGTTACATCATTCATAAGGTGCAGATATAAAACCAATCACAATCACCTCACGCTTGCTTAATTATAATATCCAATCAGCGTCAAGTCTTAATCATATTAGCTGACCTAATCCATCATTGTTACAAGTTATCAGTAACAAGTCAGTTTGTGCCAGTGTCTGTGGATATCACTGCCTTATTCCAGTTCCAGATGGCTGATTGAATGAATTCTCTCAGACTAAAGGCCTTGGTGTTTATCTGTGAAAACTTTTATAAAGACCTTTTATTTTCTCACAGCAGCTTATCTGATTATTAACCCTTTCGGTAAGGAATCAAGCAGCTTCTGCTGTCAGTGAGAATTACCCCTTACAGTCCTCGGCTCAGAGATTTGCCCACTGGAAGTGTGAGCTGAAAACAGCACAATGAGGAAAATGGGGCATCTAGGACCTGAATGAACAGGGCAACCAACATGGCGTCCCCTTAACTAGTGACATTGAAGAATTGGGATATAAACAGTGGTGGGACTTGGAAGGAAGCGACATTAAAAGGCTATGTTGATCAATGCCAAGTTAAGTACGGAAAGAGAAATAAGTGTGGACGAAAGATTGGATTCCAAAGAAGAGACAAATAAAATCCAGAAGAGCATTTTACCTTTAACTTAACATCTTTAAAATCACCAACAGCAATTAGTATCTGAAGGGATGTGACATCATACTTGTAATGGTTAGTTTTCAGTGCCAGAGAGGTTGATTGGCACTTGTTGGCACTTCCACATCTTGCTAAAAGGATACTTCCTCCTGTGGGGCAATCTAGAACAAGAGGTCATATTTTTTAGGATAAGGGGGAGCAGGTTTAACACAGAGAGGAGGAGAAACTACTTCTCTCAACGGGTTGTGAAGCTGTGGAATTCACTACCCCGGAGTGCGGTGGTTGCCGGGACATTGAGTAAATTTAAGGAGGAGGTGGACAGGTTTTTAATCAGTAATGGGTCGAAGGGTTATGGAGAATGGGCAGGAAAATGGAGTTGAGGCCAATGAGAGATCAGCCATGATCATATTGAATGGCGGTGCAGGCTTGAGGGGCTGAGTTGCCTACTCCTGCTCCTCGTCCTTATGTTAATTTCAAAATGTGCTCTGCATTTCAATGGTGAAGCAGACAGCAATATGCCACTTTCAAGAAAGTGAACAGTGGAGTATACGACACATGTAGGGCAGCACAGTGGTTAGCCTCGGGTGACTGTCTGTGTGGAGTTTGCATGTTCTCCCCATGTCAGCATGGGATTATGAAGGGTATAGATAGGGTGAACAGTGGGAAGCTTTTTCCCAGGTCGGAGGTGACGATCACGAGGGGTCATGGGCTCAAGCTGAGAGGGGCGAAGTATAACTCAGACATCAGAGGGATGTTTTTTACACAGAGGGTGGTGGGGGCCTGGAATGCGCTGCCAAGTAGGGTGGTGGAGGCAGGCACGCTGACATCGTTTAAGACTTACCTGGATAGTCACATGAGCAGCCTGGGAATGGAGGGATACAAACGATTGGTCTAGTTGGACCAAGGAGCGGCACAGGCTTGGAGGGCCGAAGGGCCTGTTTCCTGTGCTGTACTGTTCTTTGTTCTTTGTTCCTCCGGGTGCTCCGGTTTCCTCCCACAATCCAAAGATGTTCAGGTTAGATGAATTGTCCGTTTGTGTCAGGGGGATTAGCAGGGTAGATACATGGGGTTACCGGGATAGGGCCTGGGTGGGATTGTTGTCAGTGCAGACTCGATGGGCCGAATGACCTCCTTCTGCATTGCAGGGATTCTATGATTCTATGTAGAAACCTTTGGACATTGATATTTAACCTCATATCTAGCCCTCACCTGAAGTCGCTGTAGACAGTTACATAGGTAAGTTGGGTATAGAGGGATATGGGCCAAAAGAGACCGTTCAGCTTCAGAGAAGAACCTGGCTTTTTCTTTAGGGGAGGCGATGGCCTAGTGGTATTATCGCTAGACTATTAATCCAGAGACTCAGCTAATGTTCTGGGGACCCGGGTTCAAATCCCACCACAGCAGATGGTGGAATTTGAATTCAATAAAAAACATCTGGAATTAAGAATCTACTGATGACCATGAAACCATTGTCGATTGTCGGAAAAACCCATCTGGTTCACTAATGTCCTTTAGGGAAGGAAATCTGCCGTCCTTACCTGGTCTGGCCTACATGCGATTCCAGAGCCACAGCAATGTGGTTGACTCTCAACTGTCCTCCAAGGGCAACTAGGGATGGGCAATAAATGCTGGCCAGTCAGCGACGCCCATGTCCCACGAATGAATAAAATAAATGCAGTAATTGGGACTAGCTTAGTGGTAAAAACTGGGCGGCATAGACAAGTTGGGCCGAAAGGCTTGTTTCCACGTCTGTGACTCTACCATTTATATGTAAGTAATGGCGAGCACCATTAACCTCATCATTATTTTGGTAGCAAAATATGGTCCTTTATATTTTGGGGATTCGGGATATATGACACTTGCTTTTCGACTTCCAGCAAAATATGTTTTCAATTTTGTGCTAATCAATGTGAGAACAGTAAACGCTGATATTAGAGAGCTGGGGTTGTCCTCCTTAGAGCAAAGGAAGTTAAAAGGGGGTGAAATAGAGATGTTCAAAGTAATGCGAGGCTTGGATAGACTAGGGAGGGAGAAACCCAACTCAGATACTGAAGTTCTGGTCAAGTATTTTAACTGGAGGGCAGGCAGCGGTTCCAGGACAAGACCTTTGCAGGAAAATGTTTAAAATGCTGTATACACAGCTCCACGGGAAAGAACAAGCAGCTCATTTATTTTTGATGTGTTTGTCATGAAGGTTAGCTCCACGTGTTTGGTTTCGGGTAGCTGAAACTCCAAAGCGGTGATTGAAATTAAGTCCACCTACTTAATTGAATGGATTGATTAAGCATCTTCTGCTACTTGCCAATTCGAGAATGGAAGCTCAAGAGGGGCGGGGGGGGGGGGGGGGGGGAGGAATGGAGCCATTTGACTGCGGAGCCTTTTGCTGCTCACTCACTCATTGGCACCTGCCCAGTGAATTGCATTTGACAATGCTCACATTTAGTCGATCAGATATGTGATTAATAAGCTCATTAATTTCTCCGAGACCGCTGTAAGACACCTTGACGTGCGCTGGCCTAGAATGTGATGCTTTTGAGATGCGATGCCTCAAGGACAACACTTCCCAGGTGCCGTGTTTGAAAGGCCGTGACAAGGCTGGTGCATCTTAGGTGTGAGCTGGTTGCAAAGGTTTCCAGGATTGTTGTCACATATTGTTGTCACGTTTAATCTCAGTCAAATTTGTCAAACTATATTATTTCACAAACTGGTGCTTCCCGGGAATATACACATTCTATTCCACCTCGAGCACCTTTTCTGCGACTGATTGCGTACCGCGCAGATTTCATTCGCATTAATTTAGATGTTAATTCGTTGGAAGAGTAGACAAGCTAATTAACCCTCAGGAGGCAGAAGATGATGAAGAAGGCAACCCCGCGTGACAGATGCCATCACTTGACCCTCATACGCCATCTCAGACTGGCCCCTGACATACATCAGGAGGGTAGGGTGGAGGGATCTCATGCAGAGTGTCAGAGAACACGGAGGAATCCAGCTCCAACTTGCATGCTGTCTTCATGCACAACGACGTCGACCCTGGAGAAGGTGGCCAGCTCAATGAGCACTAGGGAAGGTGGCCATTGTCATGGAGCCTAGATGGCTGCCATTTTGCTTCCAAGGTCCAGCACCAACACTGGCTTAGAGAGGCTGGAGGAGAGCAGAGATAGGGACCTTGAGAGACTTCAACTGCTCCTTTTCATAGAATCTACAGTGCAGAAGGAGGCCATTCGGCCCATCGAGTCTGCACCGACCACAATCCCACCCAGGCCCTATCCCCATAACCCCATACATTTACCCTAGCTAGTTCCCCTGACACTAAGGGGCAATTTAGCCCGGCCAATCCACCTCACCCGCACATCTTTGGACTGTGGGAGGAAACCGAAGCACCCGGAGGAAACCCACGCAGACACGGGGAGAATGTGCAAACTCCACATAGACAGTGACCCAAGCCGGGAATTGAACCCGGGTCACCAGCGCTGTGAGGCAGCAGTGCCAACCACTGTGTCACCGTGCCACCCTCACATGGATTGCCAATGCTCAGTCCCAGGACTGGTATTGAAGACACAATTCCAATCTTACCAGGGGGAAAATTCTGGTTGACAGCCTGTGCCCTGCCTACTCCTTCTTGCATCAAGACAATCCTCAGATTTTTAATTTGATTGAAATGAACTTCTATCAGATAATACCCCGCAAATGAGTTGGTACTAATCTCAAACATAAATAATGCACAACTCAGTACATTATTTATCTTTTATTAATGTAAGCGATTAAGGAATCTTTAAATTATTGAATTATAATGTGAGCTCATCCTTCTCAAAAATAAAAACATACTTTGCCTCTCTGATAGTATTTTCCTACGAGGTTTGTGAATTAAATGATTTATAGTAACTTTGCAAACATGGGGCTTGCGCAGGCCATTCTGATTCACTCAAGTATCCTTCAACAGGGCAGCGAGCATGGCGGCGGCTAATTAGAAAACTGACTCGGTTAAAATAGCTCCACCAACCTGGTTCTGGTGAATTTGGGCTCAGGACCCCCGTTTGGTCCCAACGTTGGGGTCTCAAAGCTGTGGGAGAATGCAGCCCTCGATATCTGAAAATGGACAGAGCTATTTGCCTAGAGATAGATACAGGTGTGTTAGAAGCAGTTCAGAGAGGTTCACTCGACTGAGACCTGGGATGGAAGGGAAAGGTTAGACAAATTGAACTTGCTTCCATTGGAGTTTAGGAGATTGAGAGATGATATTATTGAGGCATAAGATCCGGAGGGGACTTGTGGATGCTGAAAGGATGTTTCCCTTATGGGAGTCACCAGAACTAGGGTACAGCCTACCATCCGTTGATTCTGTCTATACTTGCCGCTGCCTCGGCAAAGCAGCCAGCAAATTAAGGACTTCACACACCCCCGGACATTCTCTCTTCCACCTTCTTCCGTCAGGAAAAAGATACAGAAGCCTGAGGTCACGTACCAACACACTCAAGAACAGCTCCTTCCCTGCTGCCATCAGACTTGAATGGACCTACCTCGCATTAAGTTGATCTTTCTCTACACCCTAGCTATGACTGTAACACTACATTCTGCACTCTCTCCTTTCCTTCTCTATGAACGGTATGCTTTGTCTGTATGGCGCGCAAGAAACAATACTTTTCACTGTATACTAATACATGTGGCAATAATAAATCAAATCAAATCAAAATCAGAGTTTAAAAATAAGGGGTCTTAAGATGGAGATGAGAAGGAATCTTTTTTCTCAGAGGGTCATTAGTCCATGGCATTCTCTTCCGCAGAGAGCAATGGAAGCTGTGTCATTGAATATTTTTAAGACAGAGGTGGATACATTCTTGACTAACAGAGGTTATCAGGTGTAGGGCAAAATGTGGAGTTGAGGCTACAATCAGATCAACCATGATCTTATTGATTTGCGGAGCTGCCAAATGGCCTACTCCTGCTCCTAATTCCTATGTTTGTATCCACCCCCCCCCCCCCCCCCCCCGCCCCATGGAAATTATCCCCCTGTTTACTGCCTCACCCTTGGGCCCCTCTCTGCACCTCTTGAAACCATTTTTTCGCCCATCCTTTCACTGCGTACCCATCTTCAGGCATAATCAAATTCCCAGTTCCATCATGCCAGATGAGGGATAGATGTTGGCCAAGACACTTGGGGAATTCCCTTCTTCTTCTTTGAAATAGATCCAAAGGGACCTTACACATCCATCCACGAAGGCAGACAGGTTTACGGTCTCATCACGGAGACAGCACCTCCATTAATATTGAAGCAAATTGTCAGGTTTGATCCAAGCTCAGGCCTCTGGAACTGGAACTCATGAACTTTTGACTTAACAATGAGAGCACGACCACTGAGCCAAAGCTGATATAAAGCGGTAGCAGGCGGACCAGGGCGGCTGAAGGATTAGTATTCCCCATATCCCCTCCTACCCCCATCCCCACCCAAGCTGGTGAGACATTCAAGATTGCTCATTTTATCTGGCATTTTGCTATTTATCGTGCTACTGATAACCACAGCGCAAGGTGCCAATGAGAGAGATGCCCCAGTGGACATGTCCTAGAGTAGTAAGAGGCATGAAAGACAATCATCCTTCCCTATTCTTAAAAACCACCTGGCAAATTAAGCAATGAAACCACATATAGAAGCTTTAATGCATCATCACTGGCTTCAATCTTCTTAAGGCCCTGTGCACAAGGCGGGTAGGCAATTAGACTCATTAAGAGCGTTGTTAAATGGGTGTCTGGGAGAGTGGGACTTTTGTGTTTCTTTTAATTAAAGTTTTTAAAAGCTGGCTGAGTGGGCAGCTTCTTATTGAAGAGCCCTCCCAGTTACTTACCATGCACTGCTATGGTATATTCATTCGTGGGACATGTGTTGCCCATCCCTAGTTGCCCTTGGAGGGCAGTTGAGAGTCAACCACATTGCTGTGGCTCTGGAGTCACATGTAAACCAGACCAGGAAAAGACGGCAGATTTCCTTCCCTAAAGGACATTCGTGAACCAGATGGGTTTTTCCGACAATGGTTTCATGGTCATCAGTAGATTCTTATTTCCAGACTTATTTACTGAATTCAAATTCCACCATCTGCCGTGGCGGGATTCGAACCCGGATCCCCAGAACATTAGCTGAGTTTCCTGAATTAATAGCTTAGCGATAATATCACTCGGCCATCACCTCCTCTTAAAGTAAAGGCCAGGTTCTTCTCTGAAGCTGAAAGGTCTCTGATTGGCCTTCCAGCTTTGACAGCCCGCCTGTCACGCTTAATTGGACAGGGTACTTGTCTCCATACCACTTAAGGGCTCAGCCACATGAAGAGCCTGACTTAATCATTTTCCCATCAGAAGCAGGTTTGGGATTGGTAAACAACCCTGACTCCTGTTTCCACCTCTGTAGGGAACACCCGGATTCCCCTGGTTGCGGGGGTCTAGAACTCGGAGGCATAGTCTTCGGATTAAGGGGTGTCGGCCCTTTAGCATTGAAATTGGGGCAAATCTCTTCACTCCAAATGTTGTGAATCTTTGGAATTCTTCATCCTGGAAAGCAGTGGATGATCAATGGATATTCAAGGCTTGAGATTGATGGATTTTGGATATGGGGATTGGGTGGAAAATGGAGTTGAATCTGAGGATTCACCCTGGTCTTTCATCTCCAGATTCTGGGATTCTCCCTGATGTTTGACAAACATAGAAGCATAGAAAATAGGAGCAGGTGTAGACCATTCGGCCCTTGATCATCCAACTCAATAGCCTGAACCCGCCATCCCTCCATATGCCCTTCGCCCCAAAAGCTACATCCAACTCCTTCTTGAAAACATACAGGGCGAGATTCTCCGGCCACGCTCGCCTCAAAACCGGAGCATCCCACCCGAGGTCAATGGACCATTGCGTGGTTCCCCCTCCCCCGTTTGCTGCAAGTCCTGTGCCAGGCCGGATGGTAGAATTCCAGCCACAGTGTTTTGGCCTCAACTGCTCTTCTGTGGTAGCGAGTTCCACAGGCTGATCTCTCTCTGGGTCAAGAACCACGTTCTGTGATTTTTATTCGTTCTTGGAATCTCAGTTGCTTCTCTGCAATAAACATTGTGCCAGTCTTCAAAAGTAAAGCCTTAACAAGCCTTCATTGTTTTGGGTTCTACCTCTCCTCTGCCGTCCTCACCCCCACTCTTGTTAAGGCTTGAGAGAAGCAATTCTAGACAGGCACAGTGACTAGAAACAGTCTTTAAATTTTTGTGTTAGCTGTTTCTCATCTTCTTCCCCCAGGCAAGGTTTGCTGACATCAAATAAACAAAGAAACAGTGTAAAGGGCACAAAAACAAAGCCTCTAAGAATTCAGCCTTGCAGTGCCCATATTCTGGGTGATAAACATCCTCATAAGCCGCCAATATAACAGGCAGGAAGCACATGTTCACTATGCCTTGGATAACTCACTGGCATTGCAGTGGCTACAAGAGAGAACACATGGCAAGCACAGGGAGGCTCGATATCAGGTAGCAAGTCGAACTTGGGACCAGACAGCAGAGAAAACTAGAATTGAACTGACCAGTAAGATTTGGGATAGATCAGAATGACAGTCAATCCAGCTCTTATGGGACTTGAAATAATTCCACTGGAGAACTGTAAATCATTGGCCAGTTGATGGTTTCTGATGGCTTGTGATTCATAAATGGTTTGTGATGTATCATTATGGGCCTATAATGAGCTTTGATGGGTTGTAATGATTTTTGATACCTTGTAAAGTCTTCTAATGAATTATGATGGGTTTGTGATGAGCTGTAATGAACATGGATGACTTGTGATAGGTCATGATGGATTATGAAGGGTTTGTGATGAGTTGTGATGAATACTGATGGCTTATGATGGGATATAAAGGGTTATGATGACTTGTAATGGTTTGTTATGGTTTGTGATGGATTATTATAATCTATGATGGTTTGTGATGAATTATGGTGAGTTTGTAACAAGCTATGGTGAATTGGGATAGTTTCTAATGACTGTTGATGTATTATGGTGGCTTGTAATGATATGAAATAAATTATGATTGATTACAATTGCTTCTGATGGACTATGAAGGATTGTATTGGTTTACAATAGATTATGATTGATTACAATTCCTTGTTATGGATTATGATGGTTTGCAATAGATTATGATTGATTATAATTCTTGTGATGGACTAGGATGGCTTGTAATGGTTTGCAATAGATTATTATTGATTACAAATTCTTGTGATGTATTATGATGACTTGTAATGGTTTGCAATAGATCATAATTGATTATAATTGCTTGTGATGTATTATGATGACTTGTAATGTTTTGCAATAGATTATGACAGGTTACAGTTGTTTGTGATAGATTCAAATTGATTACAAATGATTGTAATATGTTATGATTGATTACAATTGCTTGTGATTGATTACAATGGCTTGTAATGGTTTGCAATGGATCATAACTAATTATAGTTGCTTGTGATGTATTATGAAGGCTTGTAGTGTTTTGCATGATCGTTGCAATTGCTTGTGATGGATTATGATGGCTTGTAATGGTTTGCAATAGATTATGATTGGTTAGAGTTATTTGTGATGGATTATACTTGATTACAAATGCTTGTGATGTGTTACGATTGATTACAATTGTTTGCGATTGATTACAATTGCTTATGATGGATTATGATGACTTGTAATGGTTTGCAATAGATTGTGATTGATTGCAATTTCTTGTGATGTATTGTAATGGCTTGTAATGTTTTGCAATAGATTATGATTGATTACAATTGCTTATGATGGATTATGATGTCTTTTAATGGTTTACAGTAGACAATGATTGATTACAATTGCTAATGATGGATTATGATGGCTTGTAATGGTTTTCAGTAGACAATGATTGATTACAATTGCTTATGATGGATTATAATGGGTTGTAATGGTTTGCAGTAGATGAGTTTTGATGGGTTTGTGATAGGTGCTCAAAAATTCTCCATGCATAATCAGCAGAGACCCAATTTCCATGACTGATCTCCGACACTTAAACATGGGGAAATATTCCATTCAAAAATACATGAAGTTGACAAAAAGCATGGTCAAGAGGAAAGGTTAATGGAAAATCTCATAGGGGAGTTGGGGAGAGGTTTTGGGAGAACATTCTAGAGCTTGCGATTCAAGCAGCTGAAACAAATGACCTGAAATCCCCGGCTTCCGAGTGATACCAAACATTAGTGGCCTCACAAAGGTATTTACAACAGTGACCAGAGGAATTCAAGGATGCAAAATGCTTGTTAAATGTGAAGATGGATCCGCTGCAGATTGTAAAGTGGAATAAATATTCTGCAGTTCTGCTTGATTACCTTTGAAGGTGAGCAAGAAATTTCAGCCTTATGCCTTCAAGATTTCACCTGTGACTGGTTAATTCTCAAGGCAGATTGAGTGGGTTGGAGAGAGCTTCTGGCAGGGACGAGCCATCCTTCTTCCTGAGGTGATATTAATCTCTCTCTCGCAGTTCATGAACAATTTGAAACGGGTTGTGCCACTCAGTTTGTTTCAATGCTTTGGTTTCAATTTGATCTCTAGAGGAGGTGCCAAGCTCTCCAATTCAACTTTGAATATCTTGGACTAATTGGATAGTTCTTTCAATGAGTTAGCAAGGGGCAAGATGGGCCAAATGGCCTTCCTCTGTGCTGTAAGATTCAATTATCTTACAATTTTGGCTGGCATCAGTTTTGGTGCATAACAGACATTTGATTGTCCAAAGATGTGCTGGTTAGGTGAATTGGCCGTGCTAAATTCTCCCTCAGTGTACCTGAACAGGCGCCAGAGTGTGGCGACTAGGGGATTTTCACAGTAACTTCATTATGGTGAGAATGTAAGTCTACTTGTGACTAAAAAATAAACTTTAAAAATAAATAAATTTGTACTTTGATTAAATAGCTGTACTTACACAGAATCATAGACTAGTATAACACAAAAGGAGACCATTCAGCCCATCGGGTCTGTGATGGCCCTTTCAAAGAGCCTTCCAGATGATCTCTCTTCTGTACTCTTTTCCCTTATCTCTGCATTTTTTTTCTTTTATGTGTATTCCTCCGATTTTCTTTTGAAGGCTACTGTTGAATTCATTTCCCACCAAATCCTAGCTACTTGCGATGTAAAAATGTTTTTCCTCATGTTGCCTTTGCAATGACAATCACCTTAACTTATGCTTTCTCCGGTTAAAGACTCTTTGGCCACTGGAAATTATTCCCCTTGATTAACTCTGTCTAAACACTTCATGGTGTCTTGATTAAATCTCCTCTTGGCCTCCTCAGTTGGTCCAAGGAGAACAACCTCAGCTTCTCCCATCTATCCGCTGAATCGGTCATTCCTGGATCCATTCTGGTAAATCTGTTCCGTGCCCTGTCCCAAAGCCTTCACGCCCTTCCTAAAGTGCATTGCTCAGAATTGGATGCAGCACTGCGGCTGGGGCAGAGCTCGTGTTTTATTTCTGCTTCTGGTTTCCGTACTCTTATCAAAGGAATTTTCCCATTTTGAGACTAACGGTGGGATTTCCCGGCCGCGCTTGCTCCAGTGCTGGAGACTCCCGTCCGAGGTCAATGGACCTTTGCACGGTCCGCCCCTGCCCGCTACGATGTGGTGTTGGGTTATGCACCAAAAATGATGCCAGCCAAAATCGTAAGGTCATTGAATCTTACAGCATGGAAGGAGGCCATTTGGCCCATCTTGCCCACGCTCCAGCAGCACGTGTCCCCCTCACCAGAATAGCAGGATCTCATGTCAGATTCTGCGCTAAGAACCTCATTCGTTATTCACAGGCAAGTTCCCCACTGACCCTCCTGGCGGGCTGGCAGTCGGATTCAGCCACCCTCCCTCAGATAGTGGGTTCGAAGGTCACGGCGCCATATTTAAATCCCAGTCCAGCACGCTCAGATCACTCTCTCCAGCCCGCCTACCTTCACCAGACCGTGCAGGATGTCAGTAACCCAGAGGGAAAAGGCTAACAGCCTCAGGAGGAAGTCAGTTCCCTCCCTCCCCGAACCCATCACCTGTGAGGCTCCCATGCCGCACTTGGACCTCTACCCACCACATCTGGAGTCTTCATCCATCCCCTTCCAGTAAGCGATGTGGTGTCCCCTTGACCCTCCCTTATTTGTGAGCTTTTCATGCAGCTTTGTCAGGGTGCGGGGTAGAGGTGTGATAAGGGGTGGGGCAGTGCTGTGATGTGGTGTAGGGTGGGGGTCGAGGCGTGGGGCAGTGGTTTGATGCCTCACATGTTGAACAGCCCGGTCACTCTCGCTGTCTGAGCTCAGTGGGAGAGTGCTTATTCTGCTGCTCTGCTTGACGAGGATACTCCTGCCTCACATCTTTTCAAAGCATTTTGTCACAGCTCGCCAGGGAGCGGAGTTTGATCCTCCGATGCTGTCTGACTGCTCTTTCTGATTTCAGTCATTGTTTTTAAGAATGCACTTATTTATCGCAGCTGATGTGTGTCCTATAATCCTGCCTCTCCAAAACACTTTCAATGACTTCCACTGCGACAGATGAACCGAAAGGCGCAACATTAATCTTCAGAAAATCGAAGGATTTCACTTTTGATCATCTCAATAAAAGTGCCAGCTGGAAAGCAGTGTGTTATATTAGAAAAGCAGCGAGTCATTTCGGGGGAAGGAATCTGCTGGGTATGGATTGTGTTTGCCACATGGAACAACAGGGTCAGCGGAAGACATTTAGGTTCGAAAGAAGCCTTTGGCATCAAGGAAAGTTATAGAGTCATAGAGGTTTACAGCATGGAAACAGGCCCTTCGGCCCAACTTGTCCATGCTGCCCTTTATTAAAACCACTGAGTTAGTCCCAATTGCCTGCATTTGGCCCATATCCCTCTATACCCATTTTACCCATGTAACTGTAATGCTTTTTAAAAGACAAAATTGTACCCGTCTTCTCTGTGTGAAAAAAATGCCGCCTCCAAAAGTCCCAGTCTATCCAGCCTCTCCTTATAAGCAATGAATGCCAATTAAGAAAATCAAGAATTAAAGGGGTTTTCCGTCCTTCATCTGTTGAATCTGGCTAATAGCCGATAATCCCATAGTGGCTTAACTCATTCAGTGATGACAATTTTCCACTACGAGCACTTGTCCATCTCTGATTTCCATCACTCCTTCATTAGCGGCCTTTCCTCCTGCTGCCTAGGTCCTCAGTACTGGAATTTCCTCACTAGCCTCTCTACCTCTCTCTCTCCTTACTCTTTAAACATACCCATTTGATTTGATTTATTATTGTCACATGTATTAGTATACAGTGAAAGGTATTGTTTCTTGCACTATACAGACAAAGCATACCATTCATAGAATACATTGGGGAGAAGGAAAGGAGAGGGTGAAGAGTAGAGTGTTGCAGCTACAGATCGGGTGAAGAGAAAGATCAGCTTAATATATGGTAGGTCCGTTCAAAGGTCTGATGGCAGCAGGGGAGAAACTGTTCTTGAGTCAGTTGACATGTGTTCTCAGACTTTTGTACCTTTTCCCAACAGAGGAAGGTGGAAGAGAGTATGTCCGGGTTGCGTGAGGTCCTTGATTATGCTGGCTGCTTTTCCGAGGCAATGGGAAGTGTAGACGGAGTCAATGGATGGGAGGCTGGTTTGCGTGATGGACTGGGCTATGTTCACGACTCTTTGTAGTTTCTTGCCATCTTGGTCAGAGCTGGAGCCATACCAAGCTATGATACATCTGGAAAGGATGCTTTCTATGGTGCATCTGTAAAAATTGGTGAGAGCCATAGTGGACATGCCAAATTTCCTTAGCCTTCTGAGAAAGTAGAGGCGTTGGTGGACTTTCTTAACTATAGCATCAGTGTGGAGGGGTCAGGACAGATTGTTGGTGACCTGAGCACCTAACATTTGACTCAGTGTTTGGTCATGTATTTACCCTGTTAATCCCCCTGACACTAAGGGGTAATTTACCATGGCCAAGCAATCTAACCTGCGTACCTTTGGACAGTGGGAGGAAACTGGAGCACCCGGAGGAGACCCATGCAGACACGGGGAGAATGTGCAGACTCCACACAGACAGTCACCCAAGGCTGGAATTAAACCCGGGTCCCTGGCGCTGTGCGGCAGCAGTGCTAACCACTGTGCCATCGTGCTGCCCAAAATACTCCACACAGTCACCCAAGGCTGGAATTAAACCCAGGTCCCTGGCGCTGTGCGGCAGCAGTGCTAACCACTGTGCCACCATGTCGCCCTAATATTGATGTAAGTTGTTGTTGTTGATCATCCATGAATCTGCATAAAGCAAGTAGCAAATGAGTACCCATTAATTGTGCTTTATCAGAGCCAGGCACCTTGCAATAATTAATTAGATGCTCAGTAGTATTTTTAAAACCTTTTATTCCCACAAAAGTAAGTGTGATAACTGCTATTAGGCATTGTAAATATGTAAATAGAAAATGTGCAGGAAAATATTTGAGGATTAAGCTACCACATAGTTAGGGGAAGGGTAAATGTATGTGTCCTTTTAATTTACTCTGCAAATCAACAGGCTTTGCAACATTGAATGCCATTTGTCATGGATTTGCTAATCATACACTAATTAAATATACTCTTAACAGCAACACTTAAGACCTTGCCAGCTTTAGGTTGTGTGTGAAGTGCTGCTGCTAGGAGCACAGCTGGAGAATTCAATCATGTTGCCACCCTGAACTCGCCCGACTGCTTGATCGGACCTTAATCAAGTTCCAAACCGCCAATTGCAACACCCACTTTTTATGCCATTTCCTGAACCCCTCGACGTGACCATTTGCATGTTTCGACATTATGTTTAGGACACTAAAGTGCAGTCACCTGATGCAAAAATAATCGTAAATGATCATGAATTCTTAGCTGGAGTGCTGGAATATAATGGGGGTGCAGCTGCGATGGCCGAGTGGTTAAAGCGTTGGACTTGAAACTTACTGGGGTTTACCCACGGAGGTTCGAACCCCGCTTACCGCGAGTGTGATTGAAGCTGTTTATTCTCTTCAGTCGTTTCCACTGACTGGAAAACTGATCGGATTTCACATAGAACATAGAACAGTACAGCACAGAACAGGCCCTTCGGCCCACGATGTTGTGCCGAGCTTTATCTGAAACCAAGATCAAGCTATCCCACTCCCTATCATCCTGGTGTGCTCCATGTGCCTATCCAATAACCGCTTAAATGTTCCTAAAGTGTCTGACTCCACTATCACTGCAGGCAGTCCATTCCACATCCCAACCACTCTCTGCGTAAAGAACCTACCTCTGATATCCTTCCTGTATCTCCCACCATGAACCCTATAGTTATGCCTCCTTGTAATAGCTCCATCCACCCGAGGAAATAGTCTTTGAACGTTCACTCTATCTATCCCCTTCATCACTTTATGAACCTCTATTAAGTCTCCCCTCAGCCTCCTCCGCTCCAGAGAGAACAGCCCTAGCTCCCTCAACCTTTCCTCATAAGACCTACCCTCCAAACCAGGCAGCATCCTGGTAAATCTCCTCTGCACTCTTTCCAGCGCTTCCACATCCTTCTTATAGTGAGGTGACCAGAACTGCACACAATGTTCCAAATGTGGTCTCACCAAGGTCCTGTACAGTTGCAGCATAACCCCACGGCTCTTAAACTCCAACCCCCTGTTAATAAAAGCTAACACACTATAGGCCTTCTTCACAGCTCTATTCACGTTGCATTTATTCTCTTGTCGTCCCAACATTTATTGAGCACGGGACAATTGAGTTAATTCAAGGATGGCATGGTGGCACAGTGTTTTGCACTGCTCTCCCACAGTGCCAGGGACTGGGGTTCGATTCCTGGCTTGGGTCACTGTCTGAGTGAAGTATTTTGGGGTGGCAAGGTGGCACAGTGGTTAACACTGCTGCCTCACAGCGCCAGGGATCTGGGTTCAATTCCAGTGTTGGGGGTCACTGTCTGTGTGGAGTTTGTACGTTCTCCCTGTGCCTGTGTGGGTTTCCTCCGGGTGCTCCAGTTTCCTCCCACAGTCCAAAGGTGTGCAGGTTAGGTGGTTTGGCCATGCTAATTGCCCCTTAGTGTCATGGGGGATCAGCAGGGTAAATACGTGGGGTTCTGGGGATAGGGTCTGGGTGGATTGTGGTTGGTGCAGACTAGAACATCTCTGTTATTGACATTACTTGGCTACAAGAAGCATACCCTCTAACTTTCTAGGCTGTGCTATCGATCTTTAGTTTAAGGCATCAAGGCTTCCTTTCTGATAAATTAATTCTTTCTCAGTTTTTTTTGATGGAGAGCGAGTTCTTCCATTTGCACTGTTCCTGAAGTTAGTCATGCTTTCCTTCCAATATCTGCTATTAACATTTCTCAATCTGTGAAGTTGGAATCATAGAATCCCTACAGTGCAGAAGGAGGCCATTCGGCCCATCAAGTCTGCACCGACTGTCTAACAAAGTATCTTACCCAGCTCCTCTCCCCGTAAACCTACACATTTACCATGGCTAACCAATCTAATCTCCACATCTTTGGACACTATGGGGCAATTTATCACGGCCAATCCATCTAACCTGCACCTCTTTGGACTGTGGGAGGAAACCGAAGCACCCGGAGGAAACCCACGCAGAAATGGAGAGGAGATTGTGCTAACACCACACAGGTAATCACACTTAGCTGGAATGGAACCCGGGTCCGTGGCGCTGGAAGGCAGCAGTGCCAACCACCCTGCACCATTCCGCCAAAGCGCTGATTGTTTTAAGATATTACAATTCCCCACTTAACAAAGTGTTCAGGACCCTGCTAATGTTCATTGCAAGAGTATCCCAAAACCCAAACGGGTGAAAACTCACAACGCCGGTTCTGAATGGTTTATTTTGCAATTTGGTATAACGTGAGGAAAGATATGCAAATCAGTGAGGACATGTAAAGTCTTGGTGTATTAATTCAGTGAAAATCATGTTAATTAAATTATAAAGCACACAATAAGAAAGGCCGCAATACAATACACAATTAATTACAGTAATGGTTACACACACAAAGGATACTTGATACCAAGGTCAGTAAATAGTTGCCACACACGATTTGTGTTTTTACTTTTGGAAACCTTCTTCCGGTTCAGCGTAGAATTTTTGAGGTTTCCAAAGCAGCATCTCGATTTAGAAGCCTGCTTTTGGGAGAGCTTCTGTTCCAGCTAGGCATGGCTATAATCTTAGTTGCTCATCAGCTGTGCTTCTCTGTGCCCGACAGAACTAACCCTGCCACTGATATATCATTTATCCCTTTTGATCTTATCCTATCCAGACGACTCATCTCAGAAGTCATGCTTTTAGCGTGTGAGTGCGACATACATTCTTATGTCTCCACTTTGATGTTCCACCTTCTGTAGTTTTAACATCTACAATTCTATGCTTTATTGTTCTCCACTTCACTTAAGTAAATATCTGTTTACCCCCGCTGCTAAGCTAATTTGCATATCAAAAACCCCTTATCAATTCCCATCCATCCATTTTTTTAATTCATTCGTGGGACATGGGTGTCGCTGACTAGGCCAGCATTTATTGCCCATCCCTAGTTGCCCTTGAGAAGGTGGTGGTGAGCTGCCTTCTTGAATCGTTGTCGTCCATGTGCTGTGGGTTGACCCACAATCCCAGTAGGGAGGGAATTCCAGGATTTTGACCCAGCGACTGTGAAGGAACGGCGATATATTTCCAATTCAGGATGGCGAGTGGCTTGGAGGGGAACTTGCGGGAGGTGGTGTTCCCATGTGCCTGAATACTTGAATCTGTGTCCCCCAGTCCTTGTACCATCAGCCAACAGGAACAGCCTTTGTGTCTTTGCCTCCTTTAAACTTGTCACAATCCTATACACATCCATCAAATCACTTCCTCAATCTTCTTTGTTCCAACGAGAACGACCCCAGCCTCTCCAACCTAACTCTGCGGCTAAGATCCCTCATCCCTGCAACCAATTCAGTAACTCGCATCTGCACCTTCTCCAGAACCCTCTCATCCTTCCTAAAATGCAGTGAATCAAAAACCATAGAATCATAGAATCCCAACAGTGCAGAAGGAGGCCATTTGGCCCATTGAGTCTGCATCGACTCTCTGTCAGTGCATCCCCCCCCAGGCCCTATCCCCTTAACGCAATGTATTTACTGAAAGATTCTCGGCTTGGGTCACTGTCTGTGCGGAGTCTGCACGTTCTCCCCGTGTTTGCGTGGGTTTCCTCCGGGTGCTCCTGTTTCCTCCCACAGTCTGAAAGATGTGCTGGTTAGGTGCATTGGCCGTGCTAAATTCTCCCTCAGTGTACCCGAACAGGCGCCGGAGTGTGGCGACTAGGGGATTTTCACAGTAACTTTATTGCAGTGTTAATGTAAGCCTACTTGTGACACTAATAAATAAACTTTAAAACCCCCGCTAATCCCCCTCACCTTCACATCTTGAGACACTAAAGGACAATTTACCATGGCCAATCCACTTAACCTGCATATCTTGGGACACTAAGGAGCAATTTAGCATGGCCAATGCACCTAACCAGCACCTCTTTCAGACTGCGGGAGGAAACCGGAGCACCCGGAGGAAACCCACGCAGACATGGGGAGAATGTGCAAACTCCGCACAGACAATGACCTGTGGCTGGAATTGAACCCGGGTCCTTGGCGCTGTGAGGCAGCGGTGCTAACCCACTGCGCCACCGTGCCGTCCCAGATGGTGGAATGGTGTTTGGTTGCAAGTATGGTGACCAGAAAAATGAAAAACCAGCCAAGCTAAAGGCCCGGGAGAGAAATCACCTCCTCACCCGGCAGTATGTAGCTGCCGCCCTCACACCTCAGTCACGTTTCCTGATGGTGTGGGAACAGCACAACGGAGTTGTCTTCATTCACCCTGGTGCGCAATAATCGGTTTCATTTTAATTTATCTTGAGGTGGGTTGCCCCACAAGCATGTCTGAAGAGAAATGCAATGAATTGATAGAACAATAACTGAACATGGTAAACCTCTGATGGCCACTCTCCAAGTTTATCACTGTGACGCTAATTTGAGATCAACGTGGCAAATACTGTGAACTTTGAACAAAAAGAAAATAACCCCAAGAATATCCAGTTACTTTTGATTAATTTAAAATGTAATTTATCTAAAGCTACTGGCCGTAGTCGCCTTGTTTTTGGAACTTCATGAATATGAATGAGCAGCAGCCCATTGTACAATTACATACTTGAGATAATAGTCTTTCAGCACTCTATTATTTTTAACAGAGGCCTGTAACCGGCTCAGAGACAGGAGTGCAGAGTTACCACGATCCAAATAATGCCGCATCTGGCAGCCAACCGCTTTGAATTAATAGTTTTGATAGCGTGCTCTTTGAGGAAATAAATTAGGTTCCCATTCAAAGCGAAGCTCGGCTCGGTAAATGAGTACGGCGCATCTTTTACTCAGTCGGGAAGGAAGAAGTTTGGCAGGGGCACCTGCTCCCAGCTCCTTCCTGCTGCTGACAAACCCAGCTCAGCCTCTGTCAGCTCCTCCACCCTCGCTCGCGCACACAACATTTGGTTGTACTTTCACTGTGAAGGAAGAGCTGTTACGGCGCATGATGATAACCATCATTCAGACTCGCCTCCCATCTGTGCTTCCTCCTGCGTATCATTTCACAAGCTGCGCTTTGACACCCAGAACGCAGTTCTCTCCTCCTCATATTTCTATTCCTGCGCACCCCCCCCCCCTCCCCGCTCACCCTTTTTCTCTCCCCTTTTTACCCCTCACTATGCCAACTATTATGGGATACAGTTTTGTAGCAATGGCAGCCCCTCTCTCCGCACCTCCCGCCCCCTTATCCTCCACACCTATCACTTCACACCGCTGACTACCTTCCCCGATTAACTTTGGAGTCAGCGAGCTGCTGGTATAGGAATATACTTTCTCACCTGACACCCTTGCCTGTTCACTTTCTAGCAGAGGGGCAGCACCTTCAGCCACTGTCCACAGATCAAATTGATTTGATTTATTATTGTCACACGTATTGGGATACAGTGAAAAGTATTGTTTCTTGCGTGTTATACAGACAAAGCATACCGTTCATAGAATGTTCATAGAATCCCTACAGTGCAGAATTGGCCATTTGGCCCATTGAGTCTGCACCGACCACAATCCCACCTAGGCCCTATTCCCATAACCCCACATATTTACCCTGCTAATCCCCCAACACTAGGGTCAATTTTGCATGGCCAATCAAACTAACCGGTACATCTTTGAACTGTGGGAGGGAACTGGTGCACCCGGAGGAAACCCACCCAGACACGGGGAGAACGTGCAAACTCCGCACAGACAGTGACCCAAGGCCGTAATTGAACCCGGGTCCCTGGCGCTATGAGGCAGCAGTGCTAACTGCTGTGCCACCATGCCGCCTTCATAGAGTTCATTGAGGAGAAGGAAAAGAGAGGGTGCAGAATATAGAGTTGCAGTTACAGATAGGATGTAGAGAAAGATCAGCTTAATATATGGTGGGTCCATTCAAAGGTCTGATGGCAGCAGGGAAGAAGCTGTTCTAGTCGGTTGGTACGTGACTTCAGACTTGCAGGTCCGAATCCCACTCCAGAAACCTGAACATGTAGTCTTGGCTAACACTCGAGTAGAACTGCGCTGTTGGGGTGCCGTCTTTCAGACAATTCGATGAACTGAGGCTCCATCTGCGTAGAAGATCTCATGGGCAGTATCTTCTGGAGACCATGGGGGTCTCAGTCACTTCACCTCTCTTCAAGAAGGGCAGCCACATCTCACGCCACTCTGGCAAGAGGGCCAGCTTTGGACCTTCCCCTGGGATCAAAGACCATGGAGGCTGAACTCCCCCCCACTCCCCCCACAACATGAGCTGTTGGCTAATCAGAGGCCACCAGCTCTTCTGTGCTCAGCAGCAACACTAGGGAGGTGGAGGCTGCTGATGGCACTGCACCCACCTGAGACCTGGCATAGAGGAGCCTCATGGGAGTGATGCTGAGAAAGGGGTTGTGCAGGAGGAGTTTCAGCACCAAGGGTAGAGGGGTGGCTCACAACACCCCCATCCCCTCCCCCTCCTCCACTCCTTCCCCCCACCCTTCCCGAATCCAGGTCCCTTGATCAAACACTGAGTCCTTTGAATGAGAGAACCTCTAGAAGCCCGCAAGAAACATAGCAACATTCATACCATCGTGGGTGGGATGAGGCCCTTGGAAGTGCCTTAATTGGCCATTTAATGGTCGAACTGCCCCAGGCTTTAGTGTGGTGGAAGCGGGAAGGTGGCAGGGCCCCAATTTGCCATGTGCGTCCCTGAGCAAATCACCAAATGTCCCTTGGAGAAGGGCACAAGCTGTAATTCCATGGCAACATTTGAAGAGTTCCTCCTGCATGGTATGTTTCTGTGATCAGTCAGCAAGGTGACCAATCCCAGGCTCTGGATTAGCTGAGGACATGGTGGCACAGTGGGTTAGCACTGCTGCCTCACAGCGCCAGGGACCCGGGTTCGATTCTCGGCTTGAGTTACTGTCTGTGCAGAGTCTGCATGTTTTCCCAGTGTCTGCGTGGGTTTCCTCCGGGTACCCCGGTTTCCTCCCACAGTCTGAAAGACTTTGCTGGTTAGAGGTGCATTGACCCGAACAGGCGCCGGAGTGTGGCGACCAGGGGAATTTCATGGTAACTTCATTGCAGTGTTAATGTAGGCCTTGTGACTAATAAATAAACTTTAGGACACAGACTGTCAGCTCCTTTTCAAGAACAAACTCCGTGGTTGTGATCTTGCTGGCCTTTCACAACGCGCTCCCACTGCATCGAAGACAGAGATTTTGGCGACAGGCCAAATCTCCATTCACCGCAGCGGGGTGGGAAAATCCCGCCAACGTAAACGGTTGGAAAAATCCTGCCAATGGGTTTGTTCCGCAAGTTTCCTCAACGTCCAAAGACAGAGGGTGGGAGCCAGGAGCTGAAAGAGTAGAGAATTATAAAGCTTGGAAAATAATATGTAGAAAAGATAGATTTAATGAAAAAATAGTGAAATTAAACTTTAATAATAGAATATTCAAAAGGTAGAGGAAGGGACAAGTAAAATTTAAAGGGTTTAATGTTATTTAAAATCGATAATTTTCATGGATGTTTTTAATATCTTAGATGACTGTTTTGAGTGTAGTCAGTGTAATTTTGATCTTATTTCAGTAGATTTTTAGTTCAGTTATTAAGTTTAAGTTTATTTATTAGTGTCACGAGTAGGCTTACATTAACGCTGCAATGAAGTTACTGTGAAAATGCCCTAGTCGCCACACTCCAGCGCCTGTTCGGGTTCACTGAGGGAGAATTCAGCACGGCCGATGCATTTAACCAGCACATCATTCAGACTGTGGGAGGAAACCGGAGCACCCGGAGGAAACCCACGCAGACACGAGGAGAATGTGCAGAATCCACACAGACAGTAACCCAAGCCGGGAATCGAAGCCGGGTCCCTAGCGCTGTGAGGCAGCAGTGCTAACTACTGTGCCACCGTGCTGCCAAGGACAGGGAGATGGGACAGTCTTGGCAACCTCCCACAATCCCGTGTTCTGTGCAGGCAGCAGAACCTGAATAGGTGCTGAACTCAACTCAAACTCAGTTAATTCACTTTTGCAAGAGGAGGCATCCCGACTGAACCTGCTATCGCCAGGGAAGGGAATCAGTGCTGTGGCTCAGTGGGTGGCACTCTCGCCAGTGAAGTTTGTGCATTCAAGATACATGCCAGAGATTTCAGAATTTCACCCGCCTATCTCAGCAAATCCGAACTGACACACCAGTACCAGCACTGAGGAAGCGGCCGCATTTTGGAGGGTGGTCTTTCTGGGTGAGAAATTAAATTGAGGTCCTGCCTAACGCCGCATCCGGATCACCATTCCCTGGAAGACAAACTCCTCTCTCATGCACTCTCTGCAGTCCTTCACAGACCCCATTACAGCCTATCACAAAATCGTAATCTATCACAGTCTCTATCACAGTCTCTATCACAGTCCCTATCACAGACTCTATCACAGACT
The DNA here is from genome assembly GCF_964213995.1 of Mustelus asterias. Classification (NCBI taxonomy): domain Eukaryota; kingdom Metazoa; phylum Chordata; class Chondrichthyes; order Carcharhiniformes; family Triakidae; genus Mustelus; species Mustelus asterias. The sequence continues at coordinate 80,784,176 of NC_135818.1, forward strand.
CTATCACAGTCTATCACAGACTCTATTACAAACTCTATTACAGACTCTATCACAGTCTCTATCACAATCTATCGCAGTCTATCACAGACCCTTCTTTTGTATGAGTCCCACCTCCTTGCTCAAAACCTATTATCCCTCTAACATTTCTCACTTCTGATGAAACATCGCTGACTTGAAACTTTAACTCTGTTTCTCTCCGCCAATGCTGCTTTAACCTGCTGCCCATTTCCAACTTTTTCTGTTGATATTCAGCAGTTTTCTTTCTCCAGTTTGAAGCTGGCCTACCCTTCTCTCCACCGTCTAGTTTTACATTTCATTCCACAGCTGCCTTTTCCATGGACAGTCTCATGTTTCTTGTGCCGCTGCTCTAATGATCCTCATCAGTCAGTCCTTCCAGGGTTAACAGGGCCAATTTTCTCCCATCCTTTGTAATAATACGACTATCACTGGGGATCAGTATTGATAAGAAATTATCATCAAAAGCAGTTGGATCAATTGTAAACATTGAAGACTCAAGCTGTTTCTCTATAATCAGTGGTTTCAGTGTACTGCAGAAACCTGCTACATTCTGAATCTCAGTTCCAAGATTTAATGTACCAAGTACTTCATACTCCATCGAATGCATGATGACAGTGACGGTGGAAGGAGCTTTCGAATGCCTTACACACTGAGCCACAATCGGAGACTATTGCTGAAAAGAGAGACATGTTGCCCCAGCTCTCCATCTTCATAGAAGACCTACCGTGCAGAAGGAGGCCATTCGGCCCATCAAGCCTGCACTGACAACAATCACACCCAGACCCCATCCCCGTAACCCCACACATTTACCCTGCTAATCCCCCTGACACTAGGGTCAATTTAGCATGGCCATTCAACCTAACCCGCACATCTTTGGACCGTGGGAGGAAACCAGAGCACTTGGAGGAAACCCACGCAGACACGGGGGGAATATGCAAACTCCACACAGACAGTCACCCGAGGCCGGAATTAAACCTGGGTCCCTGGCGCTGTGAGGCGGCAGTGCTAACCACTGTGCCGTCTTGCACTCTTCAGGACAAATACAAGAATGTCAAATTTCAAAACAATGCAACAATTTGTAATACAGGAGAAAATGATTGTGATTGGTTGGTAAGTTGACTCTGTTCACAGTTTACTTTCTTTTCCATGGCAACACCTTGGCCAATCAGAGCCAACCTGCCAACCAATCAGCACCCCTTTCTCCAGCAGTATAAATTGTTGAGATTGTTTGAAAGTTGACATTCTTGCACTCATCCTGATGAGTGCGAGACAAAAATCTTCGATAACATGCCTCTCTTTTCGGCAATATTGAAAAATTGTTTTGTTGCTTCTTATTTCAAAGCAGCATAAGAAGACAGGGATTTTCCGACCGTGCTTGCCCCGAAACCAGAAAATCCCGCCCAAGGTCAAAGGACCTTTCTATGGTCCGCTTCTTGCCTGCTACGATTCCCGCGGCGGGCAGAACAGGAAAATTCGCCCCAGGGTCTGAGAACTGAGAAGGAGTTTTTGAAATACAACTATTGCCCAGATTAAGGGTTGAACCAATAAATTGCTTTTTGCGGTTAACCACAGTGGTACCAATGCTCCCAAAACAGACTGTGAGGTGGTAGAGGCAAGAGGGCCTAAGAATGATACGGACAAATAAAGAAAGTTAAAAGGGGAAATGGCGATGCCAACTTAGAAAACCAGCAAAAACTGGCAAACACCCTGAAGAAAGCTAACCTCAAAAAAAAACATTTTGAACGTAGCCTCATGCTATGTGAAGGCAAGTAAGACTGATAGTGTGGTGCAGCACAGGCTTGTGTGTGGTTCTTTTGCCTCTAGTTGTGCCTTTAAGTCCATCCCCAAAACTTGAGCACAGTCCGAAACCTCTTACGTAAAAAGTAAAATTTATTTATCAGTCACAAGTAAGACTTACATTAACACTGCAATGAAGTTACTGTGAAACTCCCCTAGTTGCCACAGTCCGGCGCCTGTCCAGGTCAATGCACCTAACCAGCATGTCTTTCAGAATGTGGGAGGAAACCGGAGCACCCGGACGAAACCCACCCAGACACGGGGAGAGTGTGCAAACTCCACACAGACAGTGACCCAAGCCAGAAATCGAACCTAGGTCCCTGGCGCTGTGAAGCAGCAGTGCTAACCACTGTGCCACCGTGCTGCTACCATGCAATACCAATGGAGTGTTGCAAGATCAGAAGTGCCGTATTTAAATGGGATGTTAAACTAAGCCCCGTCAGCTTTTCAAGGTGTGTTTTCCAAAGTTACTGAGATTCAGGAACTGTCCCATTAGATTGGATGTTGGAAAATGTTACACCACTTTTCCAGAAAAGAGGAACAGAGAAAACAGTGAACTACAGGCCAGTTAGCCTAACGTCATTTGTTGGGAAAATGCTGGAATCTACTATTAAGGAAGTCTTAACAATGTATATGGAAGAGCACAATATGATTAGGTCAAGTCAACATGGTTTTACCAAGGAGAAATGCTGTTTGACAAACTTATTAGAGTTCTTTGTGGATGTAACTAGGGGGCGGGGGGTAGATAAAGGGGAGTCAGTAGATGCAGTATACCTGGATTTCCAAAAGGCTTTCAATAAAAAAGTTTATTTATTAGTCATAAGTAAGGCTTACATTAACACTGCAATGAAGTTACTGTGAAATTCCCCAAGGTGTTCCACAAAACGTTAATAGGTAAGATAAAGGATGATGGAGTTGGGGGTAGTATTTTAGCATGGGTAGAGGATTGGTTAATAGATAAAAAACTAAGAATAGGCAGTTGGCAGGCAGTGAATAGTGGAGTGCTGCAAGATCAGTGCTGGGGCCTCAGCTACCTATAATCTGTATTAATGACTAGCTGAAGAGTCAGACATGGATGTATCAAAGGTTGCCGATACCAAGTCAGGTGGAACGTAAGTTGTGGGGAGAATAGAGAGAACCTGCAAATAGTTTCAGTGACAGGGCAACTAGATGGCAGATGGAGTATAATGTAGGGAAGTTTGAAGTTATTCACTTTTGTCATAGGAACTTCCCTTTGGGAAGTTATGTTGCAGTTGTAAGGGATGCTGGTGAGGCCGCACCTGGAGTATTGTGTTCAGTTTCGGTCGCCTTGCTATAGGAAAGATATTATTAAACTGGAGATAGTGCAGAAGAGATTTACAAGGATGTTGCCAGGGCTCAAGGGACTGAGTTATAGGGAGAGATTGGATAGGCTAGGACTTTTTCTTTGGAGCATAGGACTTTTGCTTTGGAGCGTAGGAGACTGAGGCGTGATCTTATAGAGGTGTATAAGATCATGAGGTGTATAAGATCATGAGAGGCATGGATAGGGTGAACGTACTCAATGTTTTCCCAGGGTTGGGAAATCGAGAACTAGAGGGCATAGGCTTAAATTAAGAGGGGAAAGAACTAATGGGAACCTGAGGAGCAACTTTTTTTACACAGAGGGTGGTACATATGTGGAATGAGCTGCCGGAGGAAGTGGTTGAGGCAGGGACATTGATAACATTTAAAAGGCATTTGGACAGATACATGGATAGGAAAGGGTTAGAGGGATATGGGCCAAATGCAGGGCAAATGGGGTTAGCTTAGATGGGCATTTTGGTCGGCATGGACTAGTTTGGGTCGAAGGACCTGTCTCCGTGCCATAGATTCTATGAGATAAGAATTAAAGAGCAGAATATTTTTAAAGAGTGAAACTTTTAAGTATTGATGTTCAAAGGGAATTGGAGTGCTTGTACAAGGAACACAGAAAGTTAGCGTGCAGGTGCAGCAAGCAATTAGGAAGGCAGATAGCACGTTGGCCTTTATTGCAAGGGGATTGGAGCACAAGAATGAAGAAGCCTAGCCAGAGTTGGACCGAGTTTTGGTGAGACCACATCCGGAGTAGTGTGTGCAATTTTGGTCTCCACATCGAAGACAGGATACACCTGCATTGAGATGGTGCAGCGAAGGTTCAGTAAATTGGTCCCAGGGATGAGGGTATTATCCTATAATGAGAGGCTGAGTAAATTGGGCTTATATTCTCGGGAGTGCAGAAGAAACGCACAAAGTTCTGAAGGAGCTTGATTGGGTTAGACGCTGAGAGATTTCCCCCTGGTTGGGGAATCTAAAACAGGGGGCCACAGCTTCAGAATAAGAGGCCAATCATTTAAGACTAAGATGGAGAGAAATTACTTCGCTGGAAGGGTTATTAACCTTTGGAATTCTCTAACCCAGAGGGATGCTCCATCATTGAATACATTTAATACATGTATTCAGCAGCCTGGTTTCAGGGAATGAAGAGGGATGTGGAGCGGATGAGAAAATGAAGTTGAAGCCCAAGATCAGCCATGATTGAATGAAGTGACAGAGCAGGCTCGATCGGCCGTGTGGTCTGCTCCTGCTCCTATTTCTTGTGTTCTTGTGTAAAAGATCCCATGGCAATATTTGGAAGAGCAGAGGATTTTTCCCCGTACCCTGGCTAGTCTTTATTTCTCAACCAGTATTAGTGAATAGTGATGACGCTGTGGCACAGTGGAACAGCGGTTAGCACGACTGCCTCACAGCTCCAGGGACCCGGGTTCAATTCCGGCCTCGGGTGACTGTGCGGAGTTTGCACGTTCTCCCTGTGTCTGCGTGGGTTTCCTCCGGGTGCTCCGGTTTACTCCCACGGTCCAAAGGTGTGCAGGTTAGGCGGATTGGCCATGCTAAATTGTCTCTTATTGCCAGGGGACTAGCAGGGTAAATATGTGGGCTTACGGGGATAGGGCCTGCGTGGGATTGTTGTTGGTGCAGACTCGATGGGCCGAATGACCTCCTTCTGCACTGTGGGGATTCTATGATTATCTGGGCACTATCATACTGCTGTTTGTTGCACCTTGCTGTGTGCAATTGGCCACTGCCTACCTGCAACATTGACAATGTTTCAAGTGCATTTCATTGGCTATAATGTGCTTTGAGATGTCCTGAGACCATGAAGGGCACTATATAAATAGAGGTCTGTCTTCCAGATGTTGGCCGGAATGTTACCACCAAGCCCGCCCCGAAATCGGGACAAGCGCGGCTCGCAGAACGGAATTCTCCATCGGCCTCGGGCGGGATTTTACAAGCCTTGCTCGAGGGAGGTCGTAAAATTCTGGCTGATGACTCAGACGGTAGATCATAGAATCATAGCATCCTACAGTGCAGAAGGAGGCCATTCGGCCCACCAGGTCTGCGACTACAATCCCACCCAGGCCCTATCCCCATAAACCCATGCATTTACCCTAGCTAATCCCCCTGACACTAAGGAGCCAATTTAGCCTGGCCAATCCAACTAACCAGTTGGACTATGGGAGGAAACCAGAGCACCCGGAGGAAACCCACGCATACACAGGGAGTACGTGCAGACTTTGCAGACAGTGACCCAAGCCGGGTCCCTGGTGCTGTAAGGCAGCAGTGCTAACCACTGTGCCACCGTGCCACCCCTATATCTGAAATTCCATTCCGTAGCAATGCTGATTTCAAAATTGCTTAAGGAGGTTTTGAATGGGAGTCACAACAAGGTTATCTTCTATGGCAAGATGTTCCCTCTCTGCAGAAAGCATTGACTATTGACACCTGATTTTGTTCATTTATTGGCATTTTGGAATCTAGCGAAGTCCTGAGTGGGAATTCCATTTTTCATTTTGGAGAAAGACATATTGATCCAACCTCACGCGCCAAGTTTATTTCCAAATGGTGGTAATTCCAAAAGTTGAGTTGCTGGAATCTCTAGTGAAGTCAAGGAAATTTCCACCTTTATCACCAAATAAATGTCACAAACATCATGAGGAAAAGTAAGGTTAGCTTTTCCTGCCACCTGAGTTGAGTTGTTCTGGTCCAGGAGTGTCCAAATCTTCTTGTCTTAGACACCCTGGAAGAGGGCCTAACACAGGAAGAAGGGGCAGACGTTGATTGGGTAAATAGATGATAAAGTATGGAAGTGAATAAACATTGGAGTATATTCAGAGAAGTAATTCAAAATGTTTAACAAAAATATGTTCCTCGTAAAAAAACGAAACCTCTGCAAGAAACATCCAACCGTGGCTTACTAGGAAAATGTAGCATAGTATGAGATGAAGAGAGGGGTTTTGTAATGTTGTGAAGAGTAGCAGTAAACCTGGCGATTGGGAGAGTTTTAGGCATCATTAAAGGGCAATTGAAATAGAGATAAGAAGGGAAGAATTGCCATGTAAGAAGTGAAGAATATAAAATCTGATTGTACGAGCTTTTACAAATATAAAAAGGAGGAGAGTAGCTAAAGTAAATGCTTGTCTCTTAGAGGCAGAGATGGGAGAAACTATCAGGGGAATAAGGAAATGGCAGCGATGTTGAAAAAAAATGGAGGTTTCTTGCAGAGGTTTCGTTTTATGTCTGTCTTCAGATGAGAGGCACAAATTACATACCAGAAAGGCTAATAAAAATGAGGAGTTTAAAGTAATTAATATCGGCAGAGAAAAGTATTGGAGAAATTTAAGGGACTAAATTCATTTTCATATATCAAACCTGTTAACTCAACGTAATATATTATAGATTGTCCTTAACTTGTACCTTTTATATCACAATGTCAATCCTTGAAATGTCCTAACTGTGTTAGGGGTTGTGGGTTTGACACAAAATAAAAAGGATGCTGTTTTCACATGTAGATTCAAAGTAACACACAACAGTTTTATTGAAAAGATGTACTTTGCACTGAATAGAGAATGGAATTAAGATAGAAACACCCCAATGACTTCATGATCAAGTCATGTGACCTGATCCTAAAACAATTGTGCAGTCACTTAAATATATAACAATCCTATAGCATGGATGCATTAACTGTTGACCGCCCCTATCATTCCTCACAATTATGCCATTGTGGAACAAAAATATCAAAATATGGAATATATTCTGATATTACTTGATCAAGGCATTCCCTCAGAGTTCTGACCACAATTCTGATGGCTTCAAGGTGACCTCAACCATTCAGTTAGATTCCAGCCTGGAACTCACTCAAAGATTAGAATCTTGTGCCCTCCCTTGGGATAGCTTCTGCGCAAGGTGGGTGGGGGGGGCATTTAATAGGTGGGATGGGGACCCCACCACCTCCCTGTCTCCACCCAGATTAAATCTGTGGCAGGAAGGCCCACGAACAGCCTTGTACCCCCAGACAATTGAGGCCCTTAAGTGAACAATGAATGCTCACTCGGATGGGCCACTGGCACTGACATTCAATGGAGCTGCTGGCCTCTGATTCACAGATTTAAGGTTCCTGCAGGCTCTTCAGCTAGTGGCCGAGACCTCTTTGCCTCCACAAAATTGCAGCCACAGTATCCATTATTCTATATATAAACTCCTTGATCAGATTCCAGTCTGTGACTCATTCCCGGGTACCCATTATTCGATAAATAAACCAATCTGAACCCATCGACCAGATTCCAGTCTGTAACTCACTCCCTGGTATCCATTATTCTATATATAGAATCACAGACTCCTACAGTGCAGAAGGAAGTCATTTGGCCCTTTGATCTGCACCAACCACAGTCCCACTCAGGCCCTTTCCCTATAACCCCATGCGTTTACCTGAGCTAGTCCCCCTGACACGAAGGGGCAATTTAGCATAGTCAACCCGCACATCTTTGAACTGTGGGAGGAAACCGGAGCACCCGGAGGAAACCCAAGCAGACACGGGGAGAATGTGCAAACTATAAAAGCTATAAACTATCTGAACCCCTTGATTATATTCCAATCTGTAACTCACTCCTGGGTACCCATTATTCTATATGTAAACCAACCCGAACCCCTCGGTTAGATTCCAGTCTGCCATTCACTCCCGGGTATCCATTATTCTATATATAAACTATCTGAACCCCTCGATTAGATTCCAGTCTGTAACTCACTCCTGGGTATCCATTATTCTATATATAAACTATCTGAACCCCTCGATTAGATTCTAGTCTGTAACTCACTCCTGGGCATCCATTATTCTATATATAAACTATCTGAATCCCCTGATTAGATTCCAGTCTGTAAATCACTCCTGGGTACCCATTATTCTATATGTAAACCAACCCGAACCCCTCGATTAGATTCCAGTCTGTGACTCACTCCTGGGTACCCATTATTCTATATGTAAACCGACCCGAACCCCTCGATTAGATTGCAGTCTGTGACTCACTCCCGGGTATCCATTATTCCGTGTAAAAGCCATCTGAATCCCTCAATTAGATTCCAGTCTGTAACTCACTCCCCGGTATCCTCTGTTTGATATATAAGTTTAAAACAAAGCCAATCTGAGACAACAATATTTGCAAATCCCAATAAAATCTTATAATGTGTTTTCTTTGCCAAAGCGTGGCGGCGGTATCGATCAGGCTTTGCGGAATTATCAAAGTTATTGCAGCTTGTAGGGAACAGTAGGCTGACAAAGAAACAGCTCTGGGTTGACCCTGAGCAGCACTGTGGTTGCAAAGTAATTTTCTTTTCAGGTCAGCAGTCCTGGAGTGGGCATTTCTTTCACAGTAAGTAATTATTCAGTCAGTGACAGCTAAGGTGCCGCTGATTTGCGACCGTAGTGTTGCCGTGGTTACCAGCCTCTGGCAGTTTGAGAAGGTGGAAGTCGGCATTGCGGAACGTGCAGGCGTTGGCCAAGTTGTAGATTTGGATTGATTTACCAATAGTCAATTAATTGACAGCGCATTAAGCAAAACCTCCAGAGCTCGCACGCAAGATGGTGGGAGTGTGTCGCGCTGGATACGTGCAGTGCTGGAGAGAGACTGCGCCTTGCGTACTGCGCAACTTCGGCTGTCAGAGACTTGACGGAGACATCCCAATCCTGGAGCCATTTTAGATTTTAAAAAATCCACGCAGCTAATTTCTGGAGACTTCTGAGAAGTCTGGGCTTATTAGCCCTGAAAAATAGGTGTCTTATTCCCCCTTAGAGCAGAGAGCGTTAGCAACAATAAAGCAACTGCTCGTATTCATAAAAGCGTGCTGAACGGAATAAAACAGCCCAAGGTACTTCATGGGACCGTTATATTAAGCTATAGAAGGAGATATTGGATGCCATTTTCCCTATTCCGTACAGCGTTGGGATTGTCTGGTCCCACCGCAAGTCAATAGATGTTTGTCTGGACTGTCACATCTCTGGAGCAGGGTCCCCACCCTGTTGCCGGCCTTGAAAATTCCAGCTCTTGGGTCAGATTGTCAAGAGGGATAGAGAGGTGAGGAAGTCTAAGGGAGAGCTTCTAGAACATTGACCGCGTGAAGGTGTGGCCATCAGTGGTGAAGCAAGTGGAACTGGGGATGCTCAAGAGGCTGGAATGGGCCGTCCCAGAAGGTTGTTAGTGGGAAATATAAGGGAAACGATCAAAACTGTGATGTGCGATTGATTCACATGGGAGGCTAGGACGTACCCGGGAATAAAGGCTTTTGTTCACAACAAGATTGGAGCACACTACTTAACAATATTATCCCAGACTAAGGGCTACTAGGAAGTAGCAGTGACCTTTATACTCCTGTAAGAAGGCGGAGCCGAACGGAGTGTACCACATAAACAATAATAACAGGTGGAACACCCAAACCCTAACCCCAACAGTAACAAGAGTAACATATGTACAAGTACCCATAGTGGTAACCATCTATGGTTCACCACAAACTGCAAGGAACATTGATAAAGTCAACAAGGAAAATGCGTCTCCTGTGACAGAAGTGTCATTAACTGGAGGGCACAGATTTAAGGAACCTGCGAAAATAAGGAAAATTTAGAAGCCTAGAATCGCTACAGTGCAGAAGGAAGCCATTCGGCCCATCAAGCCTGCACCAACCACAATCCCACCCAGGCCCTGTCCTTGTAACCCCACATATTTACCCTTGCTAATCCCTGACACTAAGGGGCAATTTAGCACGGCCAATCAACCTAACCCGCACATCTTTGGACTGTGGGACGAAACCGGAGCACCCGGAGGGAACCCACGCAGACACGGGGAGAATGTGCAAGCTCCACACAGACAGTGACCCGAGGCCAGAATTGAACCCGGGCCCCTGGAGCTGTGAGGCAGCAGTGCTAACCACTGTGTCACCATTTTGCCCATATTTCTTCCAATGCAGTGATCAGGAAAGCACTGCCTAATGAGGTGGTGGAAACAGTTTAAATAGCAGTTTCAAAAGGGAATTGGATAAATACTTGAAGGGTGAAATATTGCAGGAACAAGGGGAAAGGACAGTGCACTAACAGGATAACCTTTTCAATGACTGTCCTAGACACAATGGTTTATTTATTGGTGTCACAAGTAGGCTAACATTAACATTGCAAAGAAAATCCCCCAGTTGCCACACTCTGGTGCCTGTTTGGGTACACTGAGGGAGAATTTAGCACGGCCAATGCATCCTAACCAGCACGTCTTTCAGACTGTGGGAGGAAACCGGAGCACCCGGAGGAAACCCAGGCAGACACGGGGAGAATGTGCAGACTCCACACAGACAGTGACCCAAGAGCGGGAATCGAACCCGGGTCGCTGACGCTGTGACTAACCACTGTGCACCGTGCTAATAGACCAAGTGCACCCTTTCTGCCCTGTATCACTGTATGATTCCAATTCTCTGACTGATGTATGCGGTATTAAAGAGTGTAGAAAAGGTAAAGGTGGACCATTATTTACTGCTGGTGTCAGGAGGTTTTCCATAAAAAGAATGATAAGCGTAAGGAAAGGACCTCGAGGTTGGGTACGAAGCATGACCCTTGGAATCGTTTTAAGTGACAGCTGGATGCTTTACAGAGATGTTGTAGATTTCTCCAAATCAATGAGCTGAAATATGCAGAATGTCCTTCCTCACCTCTATCCTGTGATCTTGAATTATTGCGGTTCATTCTCATTACCTGTAACACAGTTCGTGGTTTCAGTTCTACAGTGGAGATTCACTAACTGTTCCAAAGTCAAGCTATTGAAGGAATTGATGGGAATAACACCTTACTCCCTAAACCTAGACCACCCCCCCCCACTACCATTTTCTGTGAATTCTTTGCTCATCAAAAAAACAAAAACAAAGAACTTGCATTATCATAGCGTCTTTCACGACCTTGGGATGTCCTAAAGTGCCTTACGATGAATAAAGTATTTTTGAAGTGAAGTTGCTATTGTAAGTGTAGGGCGACCAATTTGTGCACAGCAAGCTCCCACTAACAGCAATGTAATAATAATAATGTTGGTTGAGGGACAACTATTGGCCAGTAGACCATGATGACTTCCGCCTGCCCTTCCTCAAAACTGTGGCAAGGGATCTTTTATCCCAAGAAATGTTTAAGTTTATTTATTAGTCTCACAAGTAGGCTGACATTAACACTGCGATGAAGTTTCAGTGAAAGTCCCCTAGTCGCCACACTCCGGCGCCTGTTCGGGTACACTGAGAGAGAATTTAGCACGGCCAATGCACCTAACCAGTACATCTTTTGGACTGTGGGAGCAAACCAGAGCACCCGGAGGAAACCCATGCAGACACGGGGAGAACGCGCAAACAGTGACCCAAGCTGGGAATCGAACCCGGGTCTCTGGCGCTGTGAGGAAGCAGTGCTGACCACTGTGCCGCCTTGAATGCACGTTATTGATGAGAAAGGGAGCATCTTCTTGTTCAAACAAGGAACCTTTAATTTCTGCCTTCAAAGTTTACAGAAGCATTGTCATAGGCCGGTGACAATAAAATACTGAACATTGACCACCTGAATAGATATATAGACTGCTCGAGAATGTTAGCCATTGACATGCAGAGTCACTATCGCACATTCTGGCCGGAATTCTCCAACCTCGCCCCTGCCTGGGATTCTCCAGACCTGCTACAGCAAACGGAGTGATGGCTGAGTGCCAAATTCTCCATTCTTCCTGGCAGCGGTGTACGAGACTAGAGAATTCCAGCCTCTGTCTTTTAAAGATATGGCGGAGTACGGGATAAACAACCCAGAAGTCGTCAATTCCAATTCCGCCATGGAGTAAGCCAATTGGTGAAGGATAGTACTGGAGTCAATCTTTACACAGTATTTATTTTATAGTTACGCATCGTAGGCATACATCCCTCAACACAAACAAAGTGACTCTTTATATCGGCACTCAAGATAACCCTTGATTAATGGCCACCACCTACATTGAGAATATTGTGTCCAATTCTGGTCACCACGCTACCAGAAGGACATGGAGGCTTTGGAGAGAGTACAGAAAAGCTTTACCAGGATGTTGCCTGCTATGGAGGGTATTTATTAGGTATGAGGAGAGAATGAATAAACTGGGATTGTTCTCCATGGAAAGACGGAGGCTGAGGGGCAACCTGATAAAAGTTTATAAAATTATGAGGGGTATAGATAAGGTGAACAGTTGGAAGCTTTTTCTCAGGGCAGAAATGACAATTACAAGGGGGCACAAATTCAAGATAAGGGGGGAAAGGTTCAGTGGAGATGTGCGGGGGAAGTTTTTTACACAGAGGATGGTGGGGGCCTGGAATGCACTGCCAAGTGAGGTGGTTGAGGCAGTTACGTTAGCCACATTTAAGACCTATCTGGATAGACACATGAACAGGCGGGGAAAAGAGGGATATAAATGGTTGGTCTAGATAGGACAACGTGATCAGCGCAGGCTTGGAGAACCGAAGGGCCTGTTCCTGTGCTGTACTGTTCTTTGTTCTTCATACAAGTAAATTCAATTAATATACAATTAACACTTGGCACATTATGGAACCAAACTTGGTAATCTATGACATCGAACCAGGTCTTCAGAACAGCTTTTTTATAAGAACCCAGACTGCTACTCCTATCCAGTCTGACCCACATGTCTAGTCCCACTATATGGATGAGCCTCTGATCTCTGACCTCACTAGGTTAAAGAAAGGATCCATTTCCACCTTTGCAATGGAACTGTGATTGGGCAAGAAAGCTATTGCCTTACCAGTGCTGTTCAAATCAGAAAACGAGTAATGAAATAATCTACTTCTTGGAGACAGGAACAACGTGGTTCAAGGCAGAGCAAAAATATCCTTATTCTGGGGCAACAGTGTATCTCAGCCTGAGCCTCAGTACAGGCGATCCTCACAATACCATTGTGATGTCTTTAATTTTCCAACAAGCTTATCCTCTGGCTTCTCAGTGAGTTTGCCACTTAGAGCCCCATTAGAGGAAGTTTAGTGCTCGGGTCTGCATTGGGTTGAGATTGCCTCGGCTCACTTCACAGAGCTTAAATAAACCCTTCACCCTCTTAGTCCAAGTTGCTTTCAAATCCAGATCGCTGAGGTGAAAGAAATCTGGGTGAAGCCAGGTTAAGTAGCTGAGCGTCGCAGACAGACTGTTACCCCACCTGATTGTCCTTCCCCATTGACTCGATGGAATCTCTCATGGGCCGTCAATCCGGTGTCGAGAGTTACCATGTTCTCCAAAATCTCCTGCGCCACTTTAACTGTGCCCATGATGAGAAATGCCTGTCAAACTCGAACCAATTCAAAAACACTTTGGGTGTGATCTTACCTGCTGTTCACACCATTTGGGTGTAATCTTACCTGCTGTTCACACCATTTGGGTGTGATCTTACCTGCTGTTCACACCATTTGGGTGTGATCTTACCTGCTGTTCACACCATTTGGGTGTAATCTTACCTGCTGTTCACGCCATTTGGGTGTGATCTTACCTGCCACTTACACCATGCTCACGCTGCAGCGAGGCCGGAGAATTTGGCGGCCAGCCAAATCTCCGTTCACTGCAGCGGGATGGGAAAATCCTGCCCATGTGAGAGGTGATAAGATTCCGGCCTTCATGTTCTGAGCACATCTCGCATCCATTTTCAGGTCCTCTTAGTGTCCATGTTGCTTTCTCCCCAGCCCTCACCTGCCCACTGGCTGCTAGAGATGGACTCGTCATGAGCTAGGCTGTGGGAGATCTGAGATTATTAATTATACATTTTCATAATTATAAAAGCATGGATATAGTTGATATGAATTTGGAATTGGACAACCTGAAACACAACAAGAAACGGTGTAAAGATTGGTTCCAGTTCTCTCCTTCACCAACTGGTTAGCACTGCTGTCTCACAGCATCAGGGAACCGGGTTCGATTCCAGCCTCGGGTCACTGTCTGTACACATTCTCCCCTTGTCTGTGTGGGTTTCTTCCAGGTGCTCCGATTTCCTCCCACAGTCCGAAAGACATGCAGGTTAGGTGGATTGGCTATGTTAATTTGCCCCTTAGTGTCAGGGGGACTAGCTCGGGAAAATACATGGGGTTATGTGGATAGGCCTGGGTGGGATTGTGGTCGGTGCAAACTCGATGGGACGAATGGCCTCCTTCTGCACTATATGGTTCTATGATTGACTTTCTGGAATCAGAAGTCACACAGAACTGGAAGTAACAAGGTCGATAGATATGAATTAACTGAGGCTAAAAAGGTTAAATTATGAGAACCGGGTGCATGAATCGCAAAAGTTGGTTTGCAGGTGCAGCAGATAATTAAGAAGGCAAATGGAATTTTGTCCTTCATTGCTAGAGGGATGGAGTTTAAAAACAAAGAGGTTATGTTGCAGCTGTATAAGGTGCTGGTGAGGCCACACCTGGAGTACTGTGCACAGTTTTGGTCTCCTTACTTGAGAAAGGATGTACTAGCACCTGCAGGGGATGCAGAGGAGATTCACTAAGTTGATTCCAGAGTTGAGAGGATTGGCTTATGAGAAGAGATTGTGCAAACTGGGACTTATACTCATTGGAATTCAGAAGAATGAGGGGAGCTCTTATAGAGGCATATAAGATTACGAAGGGAATAGATAAGATAGAAGCAGGGAGGTTGTTTCCGTAGGGAGGTTGTTTCCACTGGCAGGTGAAACTAGAACTAGGGTGCATGGCCTCAAAATAAGGGGGAGCAGATTTAGGACTGAGTTGAGGAGGAACTTCTTCACCCAAAGGGTTGTAAATGTGGAATTCCCTGCCCAGGGAAGCAGTTGAGGCTACCTCATTGAATGTTTTTAAGGCAAGGATAGATAGATTTTGAACAGTAAAGGAATTAAGGGTTATGGTGAGCGGGCGGATAAGTGGAGCTGAGTCCACGAAAAAATCAGCCATGATCTTATTGAATGGCGGAGCAGGCTCGAGGGGCCAGATGGCCTACTCCTGCTCCTAGTTCTTAGACTTATGATCCCTTGAGTATAGAAAATTAAAAGGTGATCAAATTGAGGTCTTTAAGATGACTAAGAGAATGTATAGGGTGGATAGAGAGAAACTATTTCCTCTAGTCGTGGAGTACAGAACATATAAAGCTGGTCCATTCAGGGGTGATGCCAGGAAGAACTTCCTCAGACAAAAGTTACTGGAAATCTAGTACAGTCTCCCCCAAAAAAGCTGTTGAGGCTGTGGGTCAGTTGAAAATATTAATATTGGGACTGCTAGGTTATTTATTAGACAAGGGTATTAAAAGTTATGGAATCACGGCGGCACGATGACAAAGTGATTAGCACTGATGCCTCACAGCACCAGGGACCCGGGTTCAACTCCAGCATCGGGTGACTGTCTGTGTGGAGTTTGCATGTTCTCCCCGTGTCTGCGTGGGTTTCCTCCGGGTGCTCCGGTTTCCTCCCACAATCCAAAGATGTGCGGGTTAAGTGGATTGGCCATGCTAAATTGCCCCTTAGTGTCAGGGGGATTGGTGGGGCAAATACGTGGGCTCATGGGAATAGGGCCTGGGTGGGATTGTTGTCATAGAATCCCTACAGTGCAGAAGGAGGCCATTCAGCCCATCGAGGATGCCCCGACCACAATCCCACCCAGGCCCTATTCCATAACCTCACATATTTACCCTACTAATCCCCCCGACGCTAAGGGACAATTTAGCCTGGCCAATCCACCTAACCCGCACATCTTTGGACTGTGGGAGGAAACCGGAGCACCCGGAGGAAACCCCAGACGGCCATGAGGAGAACGTGCAGATTCCACACAGCCTGTGACCCGAGGCCAGAATTGAACCCGGGTCCCTGACGCTGGGTCAGTGCAGGCTCGATGGGCTGAATGGCCTCTTTCTGTACTGTAGGGGATTCTATGATTCAATGAAGGTGGTTAAATGGAGTAACGATACAGGACAACTTGATCTAATTGTGTGGCCGTGCAAGCTTGAGGGGCTGAATGGCCACGTCCCCAATGTTAGCAGTGGTTTGGTACTTTCGGCACTGGCAAACCAGGAAGTGGGTGAGGGGCAGCAAGAACCTTTTGGCTACACTTTCCTCCCTCTTCCTGACTAATCTCCATGAATCTTCAGAGAGTTACATGCCATTTCTGATGCCGCAACTCAATTCAGCACAGACAAAAACAAATGATAATGGTAAGTGACTCCACAGCTTATCTACTGGAGCAGAGCTGTCCTTTAAGTGGATTTGACTGCACAAATACGTGCAGACTATAATAATAAGGACAGTTTTCCACAGACTATAGGTTACCCGTCTTTTACAGGGACACAAAGTAAAGTGTTTGCAACAAAATTTGAAGTTTGCAGTTGCGTAAGAATTAATTAGCCTCACAAAGTTTTTTTTCTTCCCCTCCGCATATTTCTGGGGCAGTTTTTAACATTTCCCGTTCAGGTCCGCGCCTCAGAGAGGAAGTTTGTGAAATAGGCGGGTGCTGACGGTTTCACCTCCATGTTTTTGCTGCTGTTATTGCTAGTCGCGGCTCAGTCGGCTTGGCACTCGAGTGGGGAGGCTGTGGCGCAGCGGTATTCTCGCTAGACATGACAATCCAGAGACTAGAGACCCGGGTTCGAATCCCACCAAGGCAGATGGTGAAATTGCGTCCGAAGATTTGTGGGTCCCGCTCCAGGACCCCAACACGTAATCTAAGCTGATGGTCCAGTGGAGTGCTGTGGGGGTGCTGTAGTGTCAGAGGTGCTGTCTTCTGGATGAGATGTCAAACTGAGGCCTAGTTGGCACTCGCAAATGGGCCTCAAGGACCCATGGCAATAATTCAAAGTGTGGGCAACCTATCCATGGCTAATATTCACACTTCGGCCAACGACAATAAAGCAGATTATCTCTTAAACTAATCACTTCTGTACTTCCTCTGTAGTCTTGACATCTTTTCTAAAAGTAAGGTGCCCAATATTATTTGTTTATTTATCAGTGTCACAAGTAGGCTTACATTAACACTGCAATGAAGTTACTGTGAAAGTCCCTAGTCGCCACACTCTGGCGCCTGTTCGGGTACACTGAGGGAGAATTTAGCATGGCCAATCCAGCTAACCAGCACATCTTTCGGACTGTGGGAGGAAACCGGAGCACCCGGAGGAAACCCACACAGCCACAGGGAGAACGTGCAGACTCTGCACAGACAGTGACCTAAGTTGGGGATCGAACCTGGGTCCCTGGCGCTGTGAGGCAGCAGTGCTAACCACTGTGCCACCCCAATACAATGTATTGGATACATTGATTAAATTATTTAGAATCATAGAACCCCTACAGTGCAGAAAGAGGCCATTAGGCCTATCGACTCTGCACTGAGCACAATCCCTCCCAGGCCCTATCCCCTTAACCCCACTTATTTACCCTGCTAACCCCCTGACAACAAGGGGAAATTTAGTATGGCCAATCAACCTAACCTGCACATCTTTGGACTGTGGGTGGAAACCCATGCAGACATGGGGAGAACATGCAAACTCCACACAGTCCTACACAGTTATTTCTTCAGACTTTACCTTTCTGTTTCATATCCATATTTACAGTTCCGTAAGCTCTTTCTGTGCATGTCCTTCAAGTTACGCTGCAACTTTTAAAGTATTTATGTCTGAACCTTATATCTATCTATCTTCTCCCCTGTTCCTTTCGAAGTATTGCCATTGGGTATGCCTGACCTGTACTTATTCATACTCCCACAGTGTATCACCTTGTATCTTCTGCTGCATTCAACCTCACCCGACATTTATCTACAAATGTGCCATTTGTATCGAGAGTATTCAAGTGTTCCAATTGTCTTACAGGAAATGGAGATTAGAGTAAATGCGGTTAAGTATCTACCTCGCATCAATGAACTACTGAACAAGGTCCCTCGCCAAATGCTTCTGCTCCTAAAGACTAATGACCTACTCCGAGGGATTGAAACATCGCTCCAGACCCGAGCCAGTGCTACTTCCTTCATCAACATGTCACGTTGCTGTGTCAGAGCTTTGTCCAGGTAGGTTAAAGAGCCTGAAGTGCGGGACTATATCACTTGTCAGTGCTTCCTATGCAAAGACAAGGGACAGCTTTGGTTATACCTGGATGTTTGATCATCTGTTATTGTGCGTGGATGAACATCAAGCCTTACCCAGTTTCACATGTGTGTCACACCCAGGTCGGTTAGCTCAGTTGGCTGGACGCCTGGTCCGTGATGCAGCGTGGGTTCAATTCCCGTACCGGCAGAGGTTATTCATGAAAACCTCACCTTCTCAACCTTGCCCCTCGCCTGAAGTGTGGTGACCCTCAGGTTGAATCGCCACCAGTCAGCTCCCCTACAAAGGGTGGAGCAGCCTATGGTCCTCTGGGACTTTGGCAACTTTCATTTCACACCAAGGTCATCCAATGTGCCCCCCAGGAACATCTACCTTTAGCTATTCTCTCTTGATAACTTAGAGTTCCTACAGTGCAGAAGGAGGCCATTCGGTCCATCGAGTCTGCACCCACCACAATCCTACCCAGACCCTATCCCCGCAACACCCCACATTTACCCTTGCCAACCACCCTGACACTAGGGGCAAGTTAGCGTGACCAATCAACCTAACCCGCACATCTTTGGACTGTGGGAGGAAACCGGAGCACCCGGAGGAAACCCACGCAGATATGGAGGGAAACGTACAAACTCCACACAGACAGTGACCCAAGGCCGGAATTGAACCCGGGTCCCTGGCGCTGTGAGTAGGGCGGCCAGACGTCTGGCTTTAGGCCGGACAGTCCGGCTTTTGAGCACTCTGTCCTCCCGGACGTTAATTTGTCCTCCTTTCTTTGGGTCACAATGCCCGGGTACTGATTGACGGCAGCACCGGGCCAATAGGAAGAGAAGTGGGACTGCCAATCAGATCGAATGAGGGAAGGCAGAGCTGCGCGTCGATTTAAGCATGCGCAGTGCGAGTCATGGGGACGCAGATCAGGGTTTATCTCTCGTATTGACAAACGGTAAGAGAAAAATGGCGGAGATCAGGGAGCGATGAATCTGGAGGGTGATGAGGAAGGCTTTATCAGCATGTTGTACAAGCCCAAACCCCGAAAAAGAGTTTCCCGATGTCATGTTTGCACCGAGCCAGGCCACAGCTCCAATGTTCAGCTCCGCATTAACGGCCGCCATCTTAATTAGATGCGATATGCAGCGGTGCGCACGCGCAGTGGCCATCTTTCGTGGGGCCATGTTCAGCAGTGCGCACGCGCGGCTGCCATCTTTGTCCTCCTTTTTGGAAATTTGGAAATGGCCACCCGAGCTGTGAGGCGGCAGTGCTAACCACTGTGCCAACGTGCCGCCCCAAACTTAGTTTAATAATTACAATGCTCGGTGCTGTGTCACAGACTAGTAACTCCCAGATTTCATTACCTGGTCCATTCTGAGTTACCTGATCACTGCTGTAGTGATGGGGGAGATACCATTGAGGGAATAAAATTAGCCAATGTTCCTACTCCTGGCAGCTGCCTAGTGATAACAAGAACACAGGACGCTGGAAAAACTCAACATCTATCAGGAGAGAAAGGGAGTTAACATTTTGAATCAAGAGCTATCTAGTGATAGCTGCTAAAATGTTGAATGAGAGCAGTAACAGGCCTAACCATGACTGTAGTTACAACCAAACAGCCTGCTGATGTTGATCAATACAAATACATAGAACTTCGCACAGTAAGACAAGCCAGTCAGTCCAGGTGGTCCCTGTTGACATTTATCTTACATGTGAACAAACATTTCTAATCACATTTACCCCTCATGTACTATTAACCTATTTTGCTGTAGCTGACTTGAATGTTGACATAGTTTTGCCTCAATCACTAACCCTGGAGTTCCAAGGCCTTCCAGCTCTCTGTGTGAAGACGTTTCTCCTGCTTTCCAGCTGAAATCTTAGATATTTAATCTTTGATTCCTTGTTCGTGACTTATCCTGTGCTGGGACAAGTTTGTTCCTATCTACTCTGTCTCTTCCTTTCATCATTTTAAACGTTGCCCCATCACCTCCGTTGTTCTAATGAAAATGGCCCTATTTTTCCCTTTGTGTTTGTATTTTCTCACACCAGGCAGTTTCCTTAGAGCCATAGAGTTTTACAGCACAGAAAAAGGCCCTTTGGCCCATCATGTCTGTGCTGGCCTATCTATTCCAGTCACTTTTTTCCAGCACTTGGTCCATTGCCGTCTATGCTGTGGCATTTCAAGTGCTCATATTTTTTCTATTCCTTCGTGGGACAGGGGCGTCGCTGGCTGGCCAGCATTTATTGCCCAGCCCTAGTTGTCCTTGGGAAGGTGGTGGTGAGCTACCTTCTTGAATCGCTGCAGTCCATGTTCTGTGGGTTAGGGAGGGAATTCCAGGATTTTGACCCGGCGACTGCGAAGGAACAGCGATATATTTCCAAGTCAGGATGGCAAGTGGCTTGGAGGGGAATTTGCAGGTGGTGGTGTTCCCATTTATCTGCTGCCCTTGTGAAAGTTAAAATGCTCGGATTAAAAAAATTCACGCCTTCTCTGTAACGGCTCTGTAACAGGTGCAGACCTTCAAGGGAGTCTGTCTGTTACATCTCCTCCAAGCTCCCATCCCATGCCTGCGTCAAAATCCTGGAACACACTCCCTAACAGCACAGTGGGTGTACCTGCACCACATGGACTGCAGCGGTTCAAGAGGACAGCTCACTGCCACCTTCTCCAGAGCAATTAGAGATGGGCATCAAATACTTGCCCAGCCAGCGATGCCCACATCCCATGAAGGAATACATTTTAAACGCTGCCCTTCTGACTTGGGCATATACTGGTATAAGGGGAGGTGATGGCCTAGTGGTATTATCGCTAGACTATTAATCCACGAAACTCAGCTAATGTTCTGGGGACCCAGGTTCAAATCCCGTCACGGCAGATGGTGGAATTTGAATTCAATAAAAAATATCTGGAATTAAGAATCGACTGATGACCATGAAACCATTGTCGATTGTCGGAAAAACCCATCTGGTTCACTAGTTTCCTTTAGGGAAGGAAATCTGCCGTCCTTACCTGGTCTGGCCTACATGTGACTCCAGAGTCACAGCAATGTGGTTGACTCTCAACTGCCCTCAGAACAAGGGCAATTAGGGATTGGCAATAAATGCTGGCCAGCCATGAATAAAAAAGACAAAAGCAATTGTCTGGTCATCCAGCTTGCTCTTTGTTGAAGCTTTCTGTGCATCAATTGGCTGTCACGTTACCCTGCATTAAGGCAGTGACTATGCATCAGAAGCACTTTTTGATGCCTTTGACACTCATGAATGATGCTATAGAAATGCAAGTTCTTCCTTTCCTCCTCTCCTTCAATGATTTTGGTTTGAATATCTGACTTGTACTCATTGCCCGCTCTCTTTGCCACCCTTGTTTCTCCACACTCTTTTTGTAAACCACTTTGGGGCATTTTGTATGGCAAAAAACATCTCTTCCTGCCTACATGGCCAGATCTCCACATCACCACCCATCACTGGGCAACTGGAGATTCTGGAAGATTCCGTAGTGCAGTAGAGGTTCGCTAGGCTGATACAGGACTGCCCAATGAGGAGAGACTGGTTCAACTGGGCCTGTATTCACTAGGGTTTAGAAGGTTGAGATGAGATCAGGTTGAAACATAAAAAGTTCTAACAGGACTGGACAGACTAGATGCAGGGAGGGTGTTTCCCTGGTTGGGGAATCTAGACCAAGGGACTAGATCTCTTTATTCGTTCACAGATGTGAGTGTCACTGACTGAGCCATCCTTAACTGCACCTCATTTCAGAGGGCATTTGAGAGTCAACCATGTTGCTGTTGGTCTGGAATCACATGTAGGCCAGACCGGGTAAGGACGGCAGATTTCCTTAGCTAAAGGACGTCAGTGAACCAGATGGGTTTTAACGACAATCCACAATGGTTTATGGTCATCGTTAGACTTTTAATTCCAAATTATTGTTTCGTTGAACTCAAATTTCACCCTCTGCCATGGCAGGATTTGATCCCAGGTCCCAAGTGAAACCCCAGTTATCATAGAACGATACAGCATCATTAGACTTTTAATTCCAGAGTTTTTTAAAATTGGAATTTCACCATCAACCGTGGTGGGATTCAAACCCAGGCCCCCAGAACATTAGCCTGGGCCTCTGGATTACTAGTCCAGTGATAATACCCCTAGGCCACTGCCTCTCCTCAGGATACAGGGTAGGCCACTTAGGACTGAGATGAGGAAAAATGTCTTCACTCAAAGGCTGGCGAACCAGTGGAATTCCTGACCACAGAAGGCTGTGGAGGCCAAGTCACTGAATTTATTCACAAAAGAGACAGTTTTTTTTCGATTTCAATGGCATCAAGGGGTGTGGGAAGAAAGCAGGAATAAGGCATTGAGATCAAGGAACAGTTGTGGACATATTGAGTGTTGGAGCAGGTTGGAAGGGCTGACTGGCCTTCTCCAGCTCCTAGTTTTTTATATTTTTATGGGTGCAATCTTACCAAAAAAGGCAAAGTGTCGGGATCAGACTGAAAAATCTCCAGAGAAACAGGCTGGTTTTCACTCCAGTTCTTATGGCACTTTGTCAAAGAAAAAACAGGGGGAAGTGTTTAATGCCGTCATGCTGAGGGACAGGGCCTGACCCATCAGGCCAAAAAATAACTACCTCCCGCCCCTTCCCACCACGGAGGTCTCGGGGTCTCCACGTGCCCCCCACCCCTCCTAGCAATCAAAGCCAGCACGCCCTCGCCACGATCAACAGCGGCATCTCCCTCTCTACCCACCCCCTCCACCAACAGTCATCGCTGGCAGTGGACCCCCACCACCCCCCAAAGAGCCATCGCCGGAATCCCCACAGCTCCCACATCCTCCCCCCACCACCACCACAAATAAATGAGTCCCTCCTCATCAGGCTCCCATTATGGTCTGCCCTTGGCACTACCCCCGGCACTAGTTGGCAATACCCCTGGCATATGTTGGCACTGCCAGATTTGGCCAAACCTGGCACTGCCAACCTGTGCCAAGGGGCATTGCCTGGCCATGTCCCTCACCCCTGGGGGCTATACTCACTTTAGCAACCCCCCTCGCCGCCACGGGTTTCCCCACGACAGGGTCACGTCTGAGTGAACCCGCTGTGAACCGCGCCGACGTGACATCATGTTAACGAGGTTTGAAACTACGGCGACGGGGAGAATATATAGCGGGCAGGGGGTGGGGTGGGGTGGGGTGTTTAATTATATTAAAATTTATGTAAATGTAATGGGCGTGAACCTGATTACGTCACTGGCGAGTAGGCCGGCGAACATCAGAGATCGCGATCTCACTGGCAAGATTCACAATTCCCAGGTTTTACCGGATCTTGAGCTCCTGCTGCCATCTCTGCGGACAGAGAGCATGGGCCCAAAATCGCCCCCACCGTTCCTACGAACTGTGAATGTTGGCTGACAATGCTCCCCTTTCCTCCCAGTGCGGGAATAGGATCTGGGTGGGGATTGTGGTGGGTGCAGACCCGATGGGCCGAATGGCCTCCTTCTGCACTGTAGGGATTCTATGATCGAAAGCCTTCCCCTCCAGGCAGCTGCCATGAGGAGCCCTGAAGCTCCTGAATGCAGCTTTCAACATATTGACCCTACTGTCAAAATAATGGTCTCGCCAACCGCGACTGGCATTTTTTTTTCTTACCTTTCCATACACTGATTCCCTCTATCCTGCTGCTGTGTTTAACAATCTATAGTTCAATTTCACAGCAGCAAAGCTAGCCAAGCAGTGACGCCAGTTTGCTGGAGCTGACACTTCGGGGATGCGTCTCCAGCTTGAAGTAAACTTATTTCAGAAAATGCCAGGCCGGTGACGCTTTTCCCTGTTACAGGGATCACAAAACCCTGCCGGGAGTTTTATTTCACCCGCGACTAATTTGTCTTTTCTCTCACTTGGGATCCAGGTTGGACTCAGTGCGATGAAAATAAAAACCGGTCACACAAAGTGTGGGCTATTTCCTCCATCACATTGCTGCCCTGGCTTTCAACTCCCTCCCTCCCCCAAATCAACTAAATAATAAATATTATCCAATAGATGTTAGCCTGCGGCCAAGGTGGTTAGCGAAGGTCTGAAGAAAATCAACTCTCAGTAGCAGCAGAATGTATATTTTACGTCTCATATCGGATTGTGAATTCATATTTATTGGATAAGTTGACCTCTCAGTTGGAGTTGTTAAAATATAAAACCAGGAAGATTCTGGTTGAGATTTTCCACTGCGCAGGTTAAAAACATAGAAACTCGAAGCAGGAGGAGGCCATTCAGCCCTTCGAGCCTGCTCTCCCATTCTTTTCAATCAAGGCGGATCATCAAATCCTAACCCCCCCCACCTCTTCCCCCCCCCCCCCCCCCCATATCCCTTGATCCCTTTAGCCCCAAGAGCTATTTCTAATTACTTCTTGGAATCACGTAATGATTTGGCCTCAACTCCTTCATGATAGTGTAGGGTAGCTGAGCTCTAGCTGGTTCTGGCTTCCGGACCCATTGGTTGAAGGAAGCACGGATCAGCTAGTGTTCACCTTCCCCCGGAGCCCGTCAATGACTGGACGGTAAGTGACTCGGGATGTTTTGCTACACCCCGGACACTCTCAGCGGGAATCTCCAATCTCATCCAAGGCGGGATCCATTGCAAGCCAGAACGGGAAAATTTGGCATTCCAGACAAAACTCCATTCACTGCCAGCAGCACCGGAAAATCCCAGCGGCGAACCAGGAAGGAAAGTCCTGGTCTATACAAATGCAGGTTGTTGTTGATACGATGGGTTCCACTGCCATGCCAACCTGTGCTTGAATAGCCTCTTGTTGAATACCACAGAGCCACTAGCTGAACCCTTCCTTTACCTAAGTCGATGTGTTAGGGCGGCATGGTGGCACAGTGGTTAGAACTGCTGCCTCACAGCGCCAGGGACCCGGGTTCAATCCTGGCCTCGGGTCACCGTCTGTGCGGAGTTTGCAAGCTTTCCCCGTGTCTGCGTGGGTTTCCTCCGGGTGCTCCGGTTTCCTCCCACAGTCTAAAAAATGTGCGGGTTAGGTGGATTGGCCGTGCTAAATTGCGCCTTAGAGTCAGGGGAATTCGCAGGGTAAGTATATGGGGTTACGGGAATAGGGCCTGGGTGGGGATTGTGGTCGGTGCAGACTCGATGGGCCGAATAGTCTCCTTCGGCACTGTGGGGATTCTATGAATATCACAGAACCACTAGGTGAACCGTTCCTTCACATGAGCCGACATGTTGGGAAACAGCGAGAGGGAGAGTTGAGCAGGTTTTTATTTTTAACAGCATGGTTTTAAAATCATGGATAAAAAAGGTCGATATGAACGGGTGAGTCAGGTGCTGACACGTTTCCTGAACCATCGCCTCAGAGTCTCATAATGTCTGCGGTTCTTGTTCCATTGGGAATTTAACACAGATTTCCTGTTTAAATTTGGCAGGTATGAGAAAGATAAATGTAAATCGTGGCACGGGAAGCTGAAAATCTCCTGGGCCGAAACTCTTGATCTTTGGCAGATCAACCTCTACGCAGCCTTGCTCTGGATTAAGACAACATTGCTGGGGAGTTGGATCGCTGGTATCCTGGGCTACGATCAGGCTCCGCAATGAAGCCGTCCTCTGACAAAGAAAAGACCATTGATGTTTCTTCTTGGATTTTCTATTTCTCTGCTGCACTCCATGACTATCTCCACATCATATCTTGGCCAGCCCAGAGCTTCCTGTCGGCTGTGAGATTGCAGCAGGCTGTGGGCCTAATTAACCTCTGGGCCTGCTGAAGTTTGTTTCCCGTCGGTGTTAAAGGTTGAACACATGATCGTATTCGCAAGCATTTATTTGCGACATTTGTTGTGTGGTGTGGTGCCCCTTCCCCTCCCCTCTGCCCTGTCAGCATCAGAAATCCGATTCTGGAACCTGTCTGAATAAACTGATGACCCTCCGGTGTTGCTGTTGTCCCGTCCGTGTCTGCACATGACCGTCAAGCTCTGCTAATGTCTCAGCTCCCTTCAGCTCAGAAGGTTAAGGGGTGATTGAATTGAGGCGTTTATGGTGAAGGAGTGTGATGGTGCAGATTGAGAGAAACTGTTTCCTCTAGTGAGGGGAGGGGGTGGTGGGAGTGGAGGATGGGCAATTGATAACTTGGGTGGCACGGTGGCTAGCCCGGTTGCCTCACAGCACCAGGAGCCCGGGTTCAATTGTGGTCTTGGGTCACTGTCTGTGTGCAGTTTACACGCTCTCCCCGTGTCTGCGTGGGTTTCCTCTGGATGCTCCTGTTTCCTCCCACACTCCAAAGATATCCAGTTTCAGTGGATTGGCCGTGCTAAATTGCCCCTTAGTGTCCAAAGATGTGCAGGTTAGGTGGATTGGCCGTGGTAAATTGCCCCTTATTGCCCCCAAGATGTGCGGGTTAGGTGGATTGGCAATGCTAAATTGCCCCTTAGTGTCCCAGGATGTGCAGGTTAGGTGGATTGGCCATGGTAAGCGTGTGGGGTTACGGGGATAGGGCCTGGGTAAGATGCTCATATGGGGAGTCAGTGCGTACCCGATGGACTGAATGGCCTCCTTTTCCACTGTAGGGATTCTTCTACACAATACCCTCTAGCCTTGCAAATTTCTTAACTTCAGGAGATTATCCAATTACCTTTGAAAGCCCCGATTGTATCTACCTGCACCACACATTCTGGCGTTTCGTTCCACTACCGTGTAACAAGAAACTTTTTTTTGTGTCTGCTTTGCTTCTTTATTATCAGGTTGATGCACTGTGTAACAAACTCAGTGATTCCCCTCGGGTGTATGAAGAAAATAGACATCTGTGAGCTCACATCCTTTCAGCTTTTGAGTGTAGCCCCTGCAATTATATTATTTTAAAGCACGTCTAGGCCGGTGAACTAACCTCAGTCACCCTCACTATTTCCTGGCCTGGGGACAGCGGCTACGTTGAACTGTAACGGGGCGGATTCTGTGGCACCGAATGTCCAGCCCATTTTGGAAGTGGAGGTGAGACATTGGAACGCATGAACTGAATACCAACATATGAACTAGGAGCAGTAGAAGGCCATTCGGCCTCTCAACCCTGCTCCGCCATTCAACAATATCATGGCTGGTCTGATTTTTAAACTCAATCCCACTTCCCTGCCTACCCCCGATAACCTTTCACCCCCTGTGTTAATCAAGAGGCTATCCAGCAGTGCCTTAAGAATATTCAAAGACTCTGCTTCCATTGCCTATTGAGGAAGAGAGTTCCGAAGATTCACAACCTTCTGAGATCAAAAAAATCTCTTCATCCACATCTTAAATGAACAACTCCCTATTTTCTAGATTCTCCCACAAGAGGAAACATCCTCTTCACATCAGCCCTGCCAGGACCCCTCAGGATCTTAAACTTTTAGATCAAGTTGACCTTAACTCCTTTGAACTCCAGTGGATACAAACCTAACCTCTCCTCATCAGACAACCCACTCATTCCTGGTGTTAGTCGAGTAAACCTTCTCTGAACTGTTTCTAATGCATTTACATCCTTCCTTAAATAAGGAGACCAATACTGTACACAATACTCCAGATGTGGTTTCAACAAATTGCTGTACAACTGAAGCATAGCCCCCCCTACTTTTGTGATCAATTCCCCTCACAATAAACAATAACATTCAATTAGCTTTCCTAATTATTTGCTGTACCTGTATACTAGACCTATGTGATTCATACACAAGGACATCCAGATCCCTCTGCACCTCAGAGCTCTGCAATCTCTCACCATTCAGATAATAAGCTTTATTATTCTTCCTGCCAAAATGGACGATTTCACATTTGCCCACAAGATGCTCCATTTGCCAGATTTTTGCCCATTCATTTTGTAGCCTCCTTATGTCCGCTTTGCAATTTACTTTCCTACCTATCCTTTTGTCGTCTGAAGATTTAACAACTAAACCTTTAGTCCCTTCATCAAGTCACTTTTACAAATTGTAAACAGTTGTGGCCCCAGCACTGATCCCCGTGGCAAACCACTCCTCACATCCTGCCCACCAGAAGAAGACCCATTTATACTAACACTGTTTCCTGTTAGCTAGCTAACCTTCAATAACAGGGTGGCACGGTGGCACAGTGGTTAGCACTGTTGCCTCACAGCGCCAGGGACCCGGGTTCAATTCCAGCCTTGGGTGACTGTCTGTGTGGAGTTTGCACGTTCTCCCCGTGTCTGCGTGGGTTTCCTCCGGGTGCTCCAGTTTCCTCCCACAGTCCAAAGATGTGCGGGTCAGGTTGATTGGCCATGCTAAAAAATTGCCCCTTCGTGTCCTGAGATGCGTAGGTTAGAGGGATTAGTGGGTAAAATATGTAGGGATATGGGGGTAGGGCCTGGGTGGGATTGTGGTCGGTGCAGACTTGATGGGCTGAATGGCCTCTTTCTGTACTGTAGGGTTTCTATGATTCTATTCTCCCCGTGTCTGCGTGGGTTTCCTCCGGGTGCTCTGGTTTCCTCCCACATTCCAAAGATGTGCGGATTAGGTTGATTGGCCATGCCAAACTGCCTCTTACTGTCAGGGGGATGAACAGGTTATGAGGATAGGGATTGAGTGGGATTATTGGCGGTGGTCAATGGGCCGAATGGCCTCCTCCTGCACTGTAAGGATTCTATGAAAGTTTCTCCCTACACCATGAGCTTTCCTTTTCCGCAATATGCAAATTAATTTAAATGGTAACTGATTCTGCCAGTTTTAAGGGTAACTTGCCGAACATGCTAACTCCATCAGTGGAAAAGTGCTGTAAATCCTCAGTGGATCAGACAGTGTCTGATGGGGAAAGAGGTTGATGGAGCTGTTTACTGGAGTTCTGAGTTTGAATGTGTCGGGTTAACCCTCGCTCTGTATATTTCTTCCTCCTGTGCTGACATTTCCTTTCTAGTTTTAGGTTTCCTGCTGCCACCAGTTTTAAGCCATGCGGCATGTTTTCCTTCAGTGGTAATGTTAGGAGTTTATCCAACCAGAGTTAGAGCGCAGCTAGAATACGGCATACAGTCATTACATTACAGGAAAGAAGTGATCGATCAGGAGATGGTGCAGAGGGAAGTAACCAATCTGATGCCAGGATTGGAAATGTTTATCCATGAGGAAGGAATTGATAGGCTGGGTTTGTTGGAATTGAAACAGGGAGGCTGAGGGGGTGATCTCACAAAGGGCTCAGATAAAGGAAATAGGGACAACCTATTCACCTCAGCAGAGGGGGCAATTGAAGTAATTGGTCGAAGGGTTAAAGGGGAGATGAGGGAACACTCTTTTCGCTCAGAGGGTGGTCGCCATCTGGAACTCACGGCCTGAAAGGATGAAGACAGAAGCCCTCGTCACATTTTACAAAGTGCCTTGGATGCCTACTTGAAGAGCCATGACCTGCAGGATTACTGATTTGGTGCAAGAGGAATTCAGACTGGGTGGCTCTTTGTCTACCAGCATGAGTCGTGATGGGCTGAATGACCTTCTCCTGTACTGTCAATTTGCTACGATTTTCTCCTCCCGACCCATTTACCCACACGCTGTCACTCCCATCATTTGCACAGGTTGGCCACACATGCATTTTCCTCTGGCAGCTAGTAGACCCTTTGATTCAGTTCAAGCAGCAGAGGATTCCCTTCAGTGAAGCAGAACGGACCCTACCTAACAGCTCTGAGATGATGATGGGAACTGGTTAGGATCCAGGCACATTGCTCACGGTGACGAAGGATTCACATCTTGCGGGGGGAGGGGCACCCCAGTTGAACCATCAGACATCAGGAGTAAGAGGGATTGGTTTTGACCACAAACCTGTGGGAAAAGCTGCCAGGGAAGGGAACTGAGCCCCTAGAAGAGTGAAGGTCCTGTTCGAGGGAAAGCGTGAGGTCCAGGGCTGACAGGAAAGAAAAGGTGAGCAGTATGAGAGGCGCGTTGGTAAGAATGTGGGGCAAGATCATCCCAAATAGCAGTCCAGCCCAGATACATTCTCAACAAAATGTGGGCGGCACAGTGGTTAGCGTTGCTGCCTCACAGCACCAGGGACCCAGGTTCGATTCCCGGCTTGGGTCACTGCCTGTGTGGAGTCTGCACTTTCTCCCCGTGTCTGCGTGGGTTTCCTCTGGGTGCTCCAGTTTCCTCCCACAGTCCGAAAGACGTGCCGGTTAGGTGCATCGACCATGCTAAATTCTCCCTCAGTGTACCTGAACAGGCGCCAGAGTGTGGCGACTAGGGGATTTTCACAGTAACTTCATTGCAGTGTTAATGTAAGCCTACTTGCGACACTAATAAATAAATTGGTGGTGAGGTATTGGGGAAGGTATCAAGGTCAAGGGTGGGTACCGGTAGACAGGAAGATGGGTTGAAGTGTGTCTACTTCAATGCAAGGAGCATCCGGAACAAGGTGGATGAACTTGGGGCGTGGATTGCTACTTGGGACTACGATGTTGTGGCCATTACGGAGACGTGGGTAGAACAAGGACAGGAATGGTTGTTGGACGTTCCGGGGTATAGATGTTTCAGTAAGTGTAGGGAAGCTGGTAAAAGAGGTGGAGGAGTAGCATTGTTAATCAAGGATAGTTTAACGGCTGCGGAAAAGCACTTTGAGGAGGATATGCACACTGAGGTAATATGGGCTGCAGTTAGAAACAGGAAAGGAGCGGTCACATTGCTAGGAGTTTACTATAGGCCCCCAAATAGTAATAGAGATGTGGAGGAAGAAATTGCTAAGCAGATTATGGATATGTGTGGGGGTCACAGGGTAGTTGTCATGGGGGACTTTAACTTTCCAAATATTGATTGGAACCTTTGTAGGTCAAATAGTTTGGATGGGGCACTTTTTGTGCAGTGTGTGCAGGAGGGTTTCCTGACACAATATGTGGATAGGCCGACAAGGGGTGAGGCCACATTGGATTTGGTACTGGGAAATGAACCGGGCCAAGTGTTAGATTTGGTTGTGGGAGAGAACTTTGGAGATAGTGACCACAATTCGGTGTCTTTTGTTATTGCAATGGAGAGGGATAGGGCCGGACGGCAGGGCAAGGCTTACAATTGGGGGAGAGGTAATTATGATGCGATTAGGCAAGAATTAGGGGGCATAAGATGGGAACAGAAACTGTCAGGGAAAGGCACTGATGAAAAGTGGAACTTTTTCAAGGAACAAATACTGGGTGTCCTTGATAGGTATGTCCCTGTCAGGCAGGGAGGAAATGGCCGAGTGAGGGAACCGTGGTTCACAAAAGAGGTGGAATGTCTTGTGAAAAGGAAGAGGGAAGCTTATGTAGGGATGAGGAAACAAGGTTCAGATGGCTCGACTGAGGGTTACAAGTTAGCAAGGAACGAGCTGAAAAAGGGGCTGAGGAGAGCTAGGAGGGGACATGAGAAGTCCTTGGCGGGTCGGATCAAGGAAAACCCCAAGGCTTTTTACTCTTATGTGAGGAATAAAAGAATGACCAGGGTGAGGTTAGGGCCGGTCAAGGACAGTGGTGGGAACTTGTGTATGGAATCAGTAGAGATAGGCGAGGTGATGAATGAATACTTTTCTTCAGTGTTCACCAAGGAGAGGGGCCATGTTTTTCAGGAAGAGAAGGTGTTACAGGCTAATAGGCTGGAGGAAATAGATGTTCGGAGGGAGGATGTATTGGCAGTTTTGAATAAACTGAAGGTCGATAAGTCCCCTGGGCCTGATGAAATGTATCCTAGGATTCTTTGGGAGGCGAGGGATGAGATTGCAGAGCCTTTGGCTTTGATCTTTGGGTCCTCGCTGTCCACGGGGATGGTGCCAGAGGACTGGAGAGTGGCAAATGTTGTTCCTCTGTTTAAGAAAGGGAATAGAAATGACCCTGGTAATTATAGACCGGTTAGTCTGACTTCGGTGGTTGGTAAATTGATGGAAAAGGTCCTTAGGGATGGGATTTACGACCATTTAGAAAGATGCGGATTAATCCGGGATAGTCAGCACGGATTTGTGAAGGGCAAATCGTGCCTCACAAATTTGATAGAATTTTTTGAGGAGGTAACTAGGTGTGTTGATGAAGGTAGGGCGGTTGATGTCATATACATGGATTTTAGTAAGGCGTTTGATAAGGTCCCCCATGGTCGGCTTATGATGAAAGTAAGGAGGTGTGGGATAGAGGGAAAGTTGGCCGATTGGATAGGTAACTGGCTGTCTGATCGAAGACAGAGGGTGGTGGTGGATGGAAAATTTTCGGACTGGAGGCAGGTTGCTAGCGGAGTGCCGCAGGGATCGGTGCTTGGTCCTCTGCTCTTTGTGATTTTTATTAATGACTTAGAGGAGGGGGCTGAAGGGTGGATCAGTAAATTTGCTGATGACACCAAGATTGGTGGAGTAGTGGATGAGGTGGAGGGGTGTTGTAGGCTGCAAAGAGACATAGATAGGATGCAAAGCTGGGCTGAAAAATGGCAAATGGAGTTTAACCCTGATAAATGTGAGGTGATTCATTTTGGTAGGACTAATTTAAATGAGGATTACAGGGTCAAAGGTAGGGTTCTGAAGACTGTGGAGGAACAGAGAGATCTTGGGGTCCATATCCACAGATCTCTAAAGGTTGCCACTCAAGTGGATAGAGCTGTGAAGAAGGCATATAGTGTGTTAGCTTTTATTAACAGGGGGTTGGAGTTTAAGAGCCGTGGGGTTATGCTGCAACTGTACAGGACCTTGGTGAGATCGCATTTGGAATATTGCGTGCAGTTCTGGTCACCTCACTATAAGAAGGATGTGGAAGCGCTGGAAAGAGTGCAGAGGAGATTTACCAGGATGCTGCCTGGTTTGGAGTGTCGGTCTTATGAGGAAAGGTTGAGGGAGCTGGGGCTGTTCTCTCTGGAGCGGAGGAGATTGAGGGGAGACTTAATAGAGGTTTATAAAATGATGAAGGGGATAGATCGAGTGAACGTTCAAAGACTATTTCCTCGGGTGGATGGAGCTATTACGAGGGGGCATAACTATAGGGTTCATGGTGGGAGATATAGGAAGGATATCAGAGGTAGGTTCTTCACGCAGAGAGTGGTTGGGGTGTGGAATGGACTGCCTGCAGTGATAGTGGAGTCAGACACTTTAGGAACATTTAAGCGGTTATTGGATAGGCACATGGAGCACACCAGGATGGTAGGGAGTGGGATAGCTTGATCTTGGTTTCAGATGAAGGTCGGCACAACATCGTGGGCCGAAGGGCCTGTTCTGTGCTGTACTGTTCTATGTTCTATGTTCTATGTTCTATGTTCTAAACTTTAAAAAAGGATGGGTAATCAGGCAAAATGCAGGTTCTGACAACCATTCTGGGCTTCCTCTGTGTAATTCCCATACTTGAAGATAACCAGGCAACTCAAAGACAAAGAGAATAGACAGATACAAACGTAAAGCAGAAAGTACATTATTTCCTCGGGGAATTTAGCATCAAAGAGTTAAGATAATTTACTGAGAAATCCTCTTTTTCTTTGGCTGCAAATCTGATTCAGTCAGGGGTTACTTCAGAGGGATAAAAGATCTGAAATATTAAACTGCCAATTTGCAAAGACAGCTTGTGTGTAAAATTGAATCTCTGATTTTCAGCATAGTTCTTGCAGGAATGCCAGCTGACATCTTTATATCGTCACATGACCCAAACCACCTCAGCAAGTCGATAAGCATCCGAGTCCACACACTGGCCGACTGAAATGTTGGTGTATATTCAATACTAAGACGTCTTGATCACGGGTCAAGTGTCTTTACCACTATGGCCCTTATTAAAAAAGCCCAGGATGCTATATGCTTTATTAACTGCTCTCTCCACCTATCCTGTCACTTTCAATGATCAATGCACATATACAGCCAGGATGCTGCTGCATCCCCTTAAGAATTTTACCCCTTATTTTATATTGTCTCTGCAAGTTCTTCTTACCAAAATGCATCATCTCACACTTCTCCGCATTGAACCTCATCTGCCACCTATCTGCCCACTCCACCAACTTGTCCACGTCCTTTTGAAGTTTGACACTATCCTCTTCACAGGCTACAATGCTTCCAAGTTTCATGTCACCCGCAAACTCTCGAAATTTTCCCTGCACACCAAGATCTCGATCATTAATATATATCAGGAAAGACAAGGGTCTCAATATCGACATCAAATTAGATTACTGCGGGAGCTGGAATCTGAAACAAAAACAAAATGCTGGAAAATCCTGAACCTTGGGGAAACACCACTACAAACCTTCCTTCAGCCTGAAAAATATCCATTGAATGTTACTCTCTGCTTGCTATTATTCAGCCAATTTTGTATTCATGTTGCTCCTGTCTATTTTACTCCATGAGCCATAACTTTTCTCATATATCTGTTGTGTTGCATTGTGTCGAATGCCTTTTTAAAGTCCGGGTGCATCACATCAACAGCATTACCCTCATCTACTCTTTCTACTATCTCTTCAAAAAAAACTCCAGCGAGTTAGATAAACATGATTTCCTCTTTAGAAATCCATGCTGGCTCTTCCAAATCCACCCACATTTTTCCATGTCCTTGTATTGTATCCTGAATAATTGTTTCTAGAAGCTTGCTCATCACTAATTGACTGGTTAATGCTCAGAGCACTTAACAGGGAAGTAAGTAAGAGGGATTGGAGCAGGGGGCAGGGATTCAGGGTTCTGGATCATTGGGACCTCTTTTGGGGCAGGTGTGACCTGCACAATCCCAGGGGCACCAATATCCTGGCGGGGAGGTTTGCTAAGGCTACTGGGGAGAGTTTAAACTAGAATGGTTGGGGGGGTGGGAATCAAATTGAAGTGACTGGGAGAGAGGAGGTTAGCTCACAAATAGAGAAAGCTTGTCGACAGTGTGAGAGGGAGGATAGGCAGGTGATAGAGAAGGGGAGCGCTCAGACCGAAGGTTTGAGATGTGTCTATTTTAATGCAAGGAGTGTTGTGAACAAAGTGGATGAGTTTAGAGCGTGGATCACTACTTGGAAATATGATGTGGTGGCCATTACAGAGACTTGGATGACTCAGGGAAAGGACTGGTTACTTCAAGTGCCGGGTTTCAGATGTTTCAGAAGGCACAGGGAGGGAGGCAAAAGAGGTGGGGGAGTGGTACTGTTGATCAGAGATAGTGTCACGGCTGCAGAAAAGATGGACACCATGGAGGGATTGTCTACGGAGTCTCTGTGGGTGGAGGTTAGGAACAGGAAGGGGTCAATAACTTTACTGGGTGTTTTCTATAGGTCGCCCAATAGTAACAGGGATGTTGAGGAGCAGATAGGGAAACAGATCCTGGAGAGATGTAATAATAACAGAGTTGTTGTGATGGGAGATTTTAATTTCCCAAATATTGATTGGAATCTCCCTAGAGTAAGGAGTGTAGATGGGGAGGAGTTTGTTAGGTGTGTTCAGGAGGGTTTCTTGACACAGTATGTGGATAAGCCTATAAGAGGAGAGGCTGTACTTGATTTGGTATTCGGAAATGAACCTGGGCAGGTGTCAGATCTCTCAGTGGGAGAGCATTTTGGAGATAGTGATCATAATTCTATCTCCTTTACAATAGCATTGGAGAGAGATAGGATCAGACAAGTTAGAAAAGTGTTTAATTGGAGTAAGGGGAATTATGAGGCTTTCAGGCAGGAAGTTGGAGGCTTAAATTGGAAAGAGGTTTTCTCAGGGAAATGTACGGAAGAAATGTGGCAAATTTTCAGGGAATATTTGTCTGGAGTTCTGCATAGCAACGTTCCAATGAGACAGGGAAGTTATGGTAGGTTACAGGAACCGTGGTGTACAAAGGCTGTAATGAATCTAGTCAAGAAGAAAAGAAAAGCTTACAAAAGGTTCAGGGAGCTAGATAATGTTAGAGATCTTGAAGAGTATACGGCTAATAGGAAGGATCATAAGACGGAAATTAGGAGAGCCAGAAGGGGTCATGAGAAGGCCTTGGCAGGCAGGATTAAGGAAAAACCCAAGGCATTCTACAAGTATGTGAAGAACAAGAGGATAAGACATGAAAGAATAGGACCTATCAAGTGTGATGGTGGGAAAGTTTGTATGGAACCGGAAGAAATAGCAGAGGTACTTAATGAATACTTTACTTCAGTATTCACTATGGAAAAGGATCTTGGTGGTTGTAGTGCAGACTTGCAGCGGACTGAAAAGCTTGAGCATGTAGATATTAAGAAAGAGGATGTGTTGGAGCTTTTGAAAAGAATCAAGTTAGATAAGTTGCCGGGACCGGATGAGATGTACCCCAGGGTACTGTGGGAGGCGAGGGAGGAGATTGCTGAGCCTCTGGCGATGATCTTTGCATCATCAATGGAGACAGAAGAGGTTCTGGAGGATTGGAGGATTGCGGATGTTGTTCCTTTATTCAAGAAAGGGAGTAGAGATAGCCCTGGAAATTATAGACCGGTGAGTCTAACCTCAGTGGTTGGTAAGTTGATGGAGAAGATCCTGAGAGGCAGGATTTATGAACATTTGGAGAGGTATAATATGATTAAGAATAGTCAGCATGGCTTTGTCAAAGGCAGATCATGCCTTACGAGCCTGATTGAATTTTTTGAGGATGTGACTAAACACATTGATGAAGGAAGAGCAGTAGATGTAGTATATATGGACTTCAGCAAGGCATTTGATAAGGTGCCCCATGCAAGGCTTATTGAGAAAGTGAGGGGGCATGGGATCCAAGGGGACATTGCCTTGTGGATCCAGAACTGGCTTGCCCACAGAAGGTAAAGAGTGGTTATAGATGGGTCATATTCTGCATGGAGGTCGGTCGTCAGTGGAGTGCCCCAGGGATCTGTTCTGGGACCCTTAATGTTTGTGATTTTTATAAATGACCTGGATGAGGAAGTGGCGGGATGGGTTGGTAAGTTTGCTGATGACACAAAGGAGGTGTTGTGGATAGTGTGGAGGGATGTCAGAAGTTGCAGCGAGACATTGATAGGATGCAAGACTGGGCGGAGAAGTGGCAGATGGAGTTCAACCCAGATAAGTGTGAGGTGGTTCATTTTGGCAGGTCAAATAGGATGGCGGAATATAATATTAATGGTAGGACTCTTGGCAGAGTGGAAGATCAGAAGTATCTTGGGGTCCGAGTTCATAGGACGCTCAAAGCAGCTGTGCAGGTTGAGGCTGTGGTTAAGAAGGCGTATGGTGTACTGGCCTTCCTCCTTTAGGAGTCGTGAGATAATGTTGCAGCTATATAAGACCCCGGTCAGACCACACTTGGAGTACTGTGCTCAGTTCTGGTCGCCTCATTACAGGAAGGATGTGGAAGCCATAGAAAGGGTGCAGAGGAGATTTACAAGGATGTTGCCTGGGTTGGGGAGCATGCCTTATGAGAATAGGTTGAGTGAGCTCGGCCTTTTCTCCTTGGAGAGACGAAGGATGAGGGGTGACCTGATAGAGGTGTATAAGATGTTGAGAGGTATTGATCGAGTGGATAGTCAGAGGCTTTTTCCCAGGGCTGAAATGGTTGCCACAAGAGGGCACAGGTTTAAGGTGCTGGGGAGTAGGTACAGAGGAGATTCAGGAGTAGGTTTTTCACTCAGAGGGTGGTGGGTGCGTGGAACGGGCTGCCAGCAACGGTGGTGGAGGCGGATTCGATAGGGTCTTTTAAGAGACTTTTAGATAAGTACATGAAACTTAGTAAGATAGAGGGTTATAGGTAAGCCTAGTAATCGCTAAGTTAGGGACATGTTCAGCACAACTTTGTGGGCTGAAGGGCCTGTATTGTGCTGTAGTTTTTCTATGTTTCTAAGACCAGACATGCCCAAGGCAATGATGAGCGGCATAGTGGTTAGCACCGTTGCCTCGCAGCGCCAGGGACCCGGGTTCAATTCTGGCCTCAGGTCACTGCACGTTCTCCCCGTATCTGCGTGGGTTTCCTCCAGTTTCCTCCCACACTCCAAAGATGTGTGGGTTAGGTTGATTGGCCGTACTAAATTGACTCGAGTGTCAGGGGGATTAGCACGGTAAATGTGTGTGGTTACGGGAATAGGGCCTGGGTGGGATGTGGTCGGTACAGACTCGATGGGCCGGATGGCCTCCTTCTGCACTGTAGGGATTCTATGATTCTATGCCAAGCACAGCTCCCTCCAAAGCTGCAGGCTCTCAGAACACGACAGATCAGCAACTAGGAAGCATCAGCACAAATTGGATTGAGTTTTGAAATCCAAATATAGTTTCTTTGCTAGGATATATGGCCATGAGTGAGTCTAGGGTCAGTCCTTGCTTCCGGGGGCTATGACAACAAAGCATCAAAGAGAGATCTTGACAAAGCAACATATAAGAAACAGCTTGGAATTATACAGCACCTTTCCTTTTCCTCAGGATATTCCAAACAGCTTCACAAATAATTACTTTCAAAGTGTAGTCATTGTTAGATAGGCCAATATAACAGCTCATTTTTAAAAACTTATTCACAGGATGTGGGTGTCGCTGGCTAGACCCGTATTTATTGCCCCACCCTAATTGCCCTTGAGAAGCTGGTGTGGTGTACTGCGTTCTTGACCTGCCGCAGTCCAAGTGGTGTAGGTACACCCACAGTGCTCTTAGGGAGGGAGATTCCAGGAATTTGGCCTATCGATACTGAAGGAACAAAATGAAAGCAAATTACTGCGGATGCTGGAATCTGAAACCAAAAGAGAAAATATTGGAAAATCTCAGCAGGTCTGGCAGCATCTGTAAGGAGAGAAAAGAGCTGACGTTTCGAGTCCAGATGACCCTTTGCCAAAGCTTTGACAAAGAGTCATCTAGACTCAAAACGTCAGCTCTTTTCTCCCCTTACAGATGCTGCCAGACCTGCTGAGATTTTCCAGCATTTTCTCTTTGGGGCAGGGAAGGAACTGTTGCTATAGTTCCAAGTCAGGATGCTGTTTCATTTGGAGGGGAACCTCCAGACGATGGTGTTCCCAAGTATTCGCTGCTCTTCTCCTTCATTCTAGGTGGTAGTGATCGTGGGTCTGGAAGGTGCTGTCTAGGAGCCTTGGTGAGTTGCAGCGTGGCATCTTGTAGATGGTACACACTGTTGCCACTGTGCATCTGAGGTGAAGGGAGTGCATGTTCTCTGCAAGACCGCAAAAAACTAGAAAAGGTCGTGAATGAAGCCCAGTCCATCACGCAAAGCAGCCTCCCATCCATTGACTCTGTCTGCACTTCTCGCTGTCCCAGAAAAGTAGCCAGCATAATTGAGGACCCCACCCCCCATTTTCACAGTAACTTCATTGCAGTGTTAATGTAAGCCTACTTGTGACTAATAAATAAACTTTTTATGTCAACCCATTGAGGCCTTAACTTATCCATTGAATCTGTACTGCTCTCTGCATTGATAATGTAGAATTATCAGTTTGTTGAACAAGGATGTATTTGGGTCAAAGAAATCTGAAACCTATCTGTTGGAACCTTGCAAAATTTCTCCGATTTTGAAATCTGGAAGTCCATCTCCCAAAAGGGCTATGGGGCTGGGTGCAGGAAGGTGGGATTAGAAAGGGCACCTGGGTGTCCTTGGACTGGCATGGACAAATGGCCTACTTCTGTGCTGTAACCTTTCTGTGGTTCCAGGGGCAGCACAGTGGTTAGCACTGTTGCCTCACAGCACCAGGAACCCGGGTTCGATTCCCAGCTCGGGTCACTGTGCGGAGTCTGTACATTCTCCCCGTGACTGCGTGGGTTTCCTCCAGGTGCTCCGGTTTCCTCCCACAGTCCGAAAAACGTGCTGGTTAGGTGCATTGGCTGTGTTAAATTCTCCCTCGCCGGAGTGTGGCGACTAGGGGATTTTCACAATAACTTCATTGCAGTGTTAATATAAGCCTACTTGTGACACTGACAAATAAACTTTAAACTTTAAAAAGGATGCTGATGCTGGGCCAATAAGTGTTGAAGACTCAGATCAATAGATCTTTGTAAGGTGAGAGTATCAAGGTCAGTTGGAGCAAAGACAGGTAAATGGAGTTGAGATGCAAACCAGCCATGATCTAATTGAATGGTGGAGCAGCCTCAAGGATCTGAATAGTCGACCCTTCTTCCTAATATTGGGTTTGACATGGGGAAGATGTTTCCAGTTGTGGGACAGACCAATGCTAGCGGCTACAAACACAATAGTCATTAACAAATCCAATAATGAAATTGGGGAAGAAGGTTGACATTCAGAGTGGGTAGAATTTGGATCTCTCTACCACATGATCCATTTCAGTGGAAACAAGATAAGAGCATGAGAGAGGAAGGAATAGGAGGTAATGCTGAGAGGGTCAGATAGGGATGGAGGCTCATGTGGAGCATGAAGACCAGCATGGAGCAGCTGGAGCCTTGGTCTGAACCTATGCAGCACACCCTGTGTAATGATCATGTTGTCCCTTCCCTGCACCATGGATTGACCAGAGCCAATTTCTGAAAGGGTTTGTCCTGTTGACTGCTACCTGCAAGCACCTTGAGCAGCAAAAGGGCAGATACCTTCAGAAATACTTTGATTTGATTTGATTTATTATTGTCACGTGTTGGGATACAGTGAAAAGTATTGTTTCTTGCGCGCTATACAGACGAAGCATACCATTCATAGAGTACACTGGGGAGAAAGAAAGGAGAGGGTGCAAAATGTAGAGTTACAGTCATAGCTAGGGGTATAGAGAAAGATCAACTTAATATATGGTAGGTCCATTCAAAAGTTTGATGGCAGCAGAGAAGAAGATGTTCTTGAGTCTAAAGAGAAAATGCTGGAAAATCTCAGCAGGTCTGGCAGCATCTGTAAGGAGAGAAAAGGGCTGACATTTCGAGTCCCGATGACCCTTTGTCAAAGCTAAAAGGCAGAGAAAGTGGGAAATATTTATACTGCAGGGTGAGGAAATGAAAGATGAGTCATAGCTACTAAAACAAAGGGAAAGGCTGCTAATGGCAGTCGATAGAGAGAATAGACGGTGCAAATGGTCAAACGGCAGAGAAGCTGAAATCAGAGGGTAAGCTGAGGGTACACCTTCATCTGTCACAGCTTACCCTAGACTCGAAACGTCAACTCTTTTCTCTCCTTACAGATGCTGCCAGACCTGCTGAGATTTTCCAGCACTTTGACTTTTGGTTTCAGATTCCAGCATCCGCAGTAATTTGCTTTCATCCTGTTCTTGAGTCTGTTGGTAGGAGACCTCAGACTTTTATAGCTTTTTCCCGATGGAAGAAAGTGGAAGAGAATATGTCTGGGATACATGGAGTCCATGACTATGCTGGCTGCTTTTCCGAGGCAGTGGGAAATGTAGACTTCAATAGTTGTAGGGATATCTCCCTGTCCCCATTAAACCTGTTCCAGCCAGGGCTGATGAAGCACATTGTAACAGTGCCACACTTCATTGCCTCTGGAGCAATTGGTGAGGTGCTGAAAGGCGCTATATAAAAGCAATGTTTTGTTTTAAATTCGAATCTTTGAATGGTTTGCATTCAAAGCCACATCTCCTCATTTGAAATCCGCTGCTCTATCAGCTGCTCAGACACCTGCGCTGACCAATCATTTAAATAAAATACAGTCCAAGAACCATAAAGTCCCCACACCCCAACTTCCACATGTTTAGCTTGGAGCCAAGAAACTGCCTCAGCATTGCTTTTACATCCAGCGAATAGTTTGCAATTATTGATACACTTTAAAAAAAAGTTTATTTATTAGCCACAAGTAGACTTACATTAACACTGCAATGAAGTTACTGTGAAATTCCCCTAGTTGTCACGCTCCAGCGCCTGTTCAGGTACACTGAGGGAAAATTTAGCATGGCCAATGCACCTAGCCAGCATATCTTTGGAGTGTGGGAGGAAACCGGAGCACCCGGAGGAAACCCACGCAGACACGGGGAGAAAGTGCAAACTCCACACAGACAGTGACTCAAGCCAGGAATCGAACCCGGGTCCCTGGCGCTGTGAGGCAGCAGCTAACCACTGTGAAACCCTATCAATGTCAGGAGTCGGATTTGACCTCACGCCTCCAGAAGGAACTGCGATCTGAATGTAGCGCCTTAGACTGATTGTTTCCATGTAACTTTGAGTTTTGGAAAGGCCGATGACCTGACAAAGAACTCTGACCACTGAAACTCCACAGATGACGAGTCCCTTCAGAGAAGTATCTGGGTAATCTAAGTGTAGTTTACGCCAGTCTCCCTCACCCCCTTATTTCCAGCTAATTTGCACTTATATCTCACTCAGGGAGGCCAGAGGATAGCAAACAGGAAAAAGAACTGAGGCCAGTGGTGTAGGGCGAGGGGCGAAACTGAGGCTTATTGTTCTGCAAATTGCCAAGAGCTTTATGTGGAAATCCTTTGACACTATATTTGAACCTCAGGGTGTTTGAACAAAGAACAAAGAAAATTACAGCACAGGAACAGGCCCTTCGGCCCTCCAAGCCTGCACCAACCATGCTGCCCACCTGAACTAAAACCCCCTATCCTTCCGGGGATCATATCCCTCTATTTCCATTCTATTCATGTATTTGTCAAGATTCCCCTGAAAAGCCACTACTGTATCCGCTTCCACTACCTCCCCCGGCAGCGGGTTCCAGGCACCCACCGCCCTCTGTGTAAAAAATCTGCCTCGTACATCTCTTTTAAACATTGCCCCTCGTACCTTAAACCTGTGCCCCCTAGTAATTGACTCTTCCACCCTGGGAAAACGCTTCTGACTATCCACTTTGTCCATGCCTCTCATAATCTTGTAGACTTCTATCAGGTTGCCCCTCAACCTCTGTCATTCCAGTGAGAACAAACCAAGTTTCTCCAAACTCTCCTCATAGCTAATGCCCTCCATACCAGGCAACATCCTGGTAAATCTTTTCTGTACCCTCTCCAAAGCCTCCACATCTTTCTGGTAGTGTGGAATCACGTAACACAGCAGGAGGCCATTTGGACCTCTCTGTAATGCTAGCTCT
The DNA here is from genome assembly GCF_964213995.1 of Mustelus asterias. Lineage (NCBI taxonomy): Eukaryota > Metazoa > Chordata > Chondrichthyes > Carcharhiniformes > Triakidae > Mustelus > Mustelus asterias. The sequence continues at coordinate 80,827,175 of NC_135818.1, forward strand.
TTACAAGAGCTAGCTAATTAGTTCCACCCACCAATCCCTCACCACAGTCCTTAATATATTTTTTCTTTAAGTCAGGTTAAAACCAGTTTTGAAAAAGTGGCTGTGGAAAGGATGTTTCCTCTTGTGGGTGAGTCCAGAACTAAGGGGCCATCGTTCTAAAATTGAGGGTCGCCCTTTTAGAACAGAGATGAGGAGAATGTCTTTTTTCTCTCTCAGACGGTTGTGTGACTTTGGAACTCTGCTTCAGAAGGCAGTGGAGGTGGGTCACTCAATATTTTTAAGGTGGAGATAGATAGATTCTCATTGGGCAAGGGAATCAAAGTTATCAGGGGTAGATTAGAATGTGGAATTAATACTAACAGATCAGCCATGATCTTACTGAAAGGTGGAACTGGCTTGAGGAGCTGAATCATAGAATCCTGACAGTGCAGAAGGAGGCCATTCAGCCCATCGAATCTGCACCAACTCCTCGGCAGAGCTTCTTACCCAGGCCCTATCCCCATAAGCTCATGTATTTACCCCACCTAACCGACACATCCGAGGACACTAAGGGGTATTTTAGCATGGCCAATCCACCTAACCTACACATCTTTGGCCTACTCCTGCTCCTATTTCATATGTTCATAAAGATCTAACTTCTCTTTTGAAAGGTGCCATTGAATTAGCTTCCTTTTCAGGTAGTACATTCCAGATCAGAATAGCTGCTGTGATGTTGAAACCAGGGGTGGGATTCTCTGGCCGTTCACACCAGTGGGATTGTCCCTTTTCACTGCAATGAATGAAGATTTGGCTGAGCGCCAAATTCTCCGTCCCCTGTGGCAGTGGCAGTGGGACGTGAATGGCCAGAGATTTCCGGCCTAGGTGCTTATCATCAGCAAGATCCTGCGTTCTAACACCACTCACCTCTATGAGGACAAACTCATTTCCAGTTTATTTTGGTCACATTGACAACTCTTGCTTCTTCTGAGCGAATCATCACTTGGCCATGTCTGTGCCACCATTGGCATCTGCCCCACCTTACCCAACCTCATCACAGCCACACTTTGGAAAGTGAACATGTGAGGTGTCCAAAAGATAAGTTGCATAAGAACATTAGAAGTTGGAGCACAGGAGGCCATTCAGCCCATCAAACCAACCCGGCCATTCAATTGCATTATTGTAAGTACTTGTGTACTGAAATGTTCACAATTGTGCAATCCTTTTATTGTGTTAGATTTTATATTCATTTTAACTATTGTCTAAGTTATGAATTATGATTGCTTATTTTATTTGTATCGTCATCACATTCCAGCACCAGCCGCCATGAGGATTCTTCAATAAACCAATGATCAATCTCTCTAATAATAAGATCAAAAGCTGATTTGATCATGACCTTAACTCCACTTTTATGATTCATCCCCCATTACCCTCAACTCCTGCATGGTGTGTTCGACACAGCTGGCCTGTTAATTCACATGTGCATCGGCAAAGTAGCCAACATAATTAAGGACCCCACGCAAGTCAGACATTCTCTCTTCCACCTTCTTCCGCTGGGAAAAAAGTCTGAGGTCACGTACCAACCGACTCAAGAACAGCTTCTTCCCTGCTGCTGTCAGACTTTTGAATGGACCTACCTCGCATTAAGTTGATCTTCCTCCACACCCGAGCTATGACTGTAACACTACATTCTGCGCTCCCTCCTTTCCTTCTCTATGAATGGTATGCTTTGTATAGTGCGCAAGAAACAATACTTTTCACTGTAAATACATGTGACAATAATAAATCAAATCAAATCAAGGGTCGTCACTGAGCAGGGAAATGCTGGATTGTCCGTAATAAGATATTTGTTAATTTTTAATTTCTAATTTTTAAACGTAATGTATTTTGTATAACTTGTGTGGGGGTGTGGGGGTGGGGGGGATGTGCAAGGTGTTTAATTATTTTTAAACGGTGGGTCATCTCTCACAGTAGAATCTGAGCTGCAGTTAGCGAACAATGTCGGCTAAGGAAAGATATTTTTAAATCTATAAATTCTGCTTCAACTGGTCATCATGGCCACCTTTCCATGATTGTCAGGCCCACTAACATCAACTTGCAGTACCTTTATAGTTGAAGTAAGTGTGCCGACTAAGACAAATTTGCTCGTCATTTTGGCACGATGCTGCTGTTGGATCTTGCTGTGCACAAAATGGATGCCGCACATCTCTACGTTACAACAGTGACTTCAAAGATCTTCCAACGGCTGTGCTGTTGCTTTTGGGTAACCTGAGGGTGTGAAAGGTGATTGTAGAAACTCCCGTGCATTCTTTTCTTTAACCGTTTGGAGGAAAGCTTTTTCACCCAGAGGGTGCTGGGAATCTGGAACTCGCTGCCTGAGAGAGTGGAAGAGGCGGGAAACCCTCGCAACCTTGAAGAAGCATTTGAACGAATGCTGGAAACGCCATAGCATCAAGGCTACAGACCGAATGGGATTCGGGCCGAAGGGCCTCTGTCTGTGCTGTAAAACTCTCTGAATCTACTCAATCCAATGCTGGAGGTAAATGCCTTGGACAGGGCGGGTGGGAGGCAGTGGAGGGTTGTTCAACGTGGAGCTGGGTGCTGGGGTTGGGAGCGTTCAGAGACAGTGAACTTTCATAGAATCTACAGCGCAGAAGGAGGCCATTTGGCCCATCGAGCCTGCACCGACAACAATCCCACCCAGACCCTGTTCTCATAACCCCACATATTTACCCTCCTAATCCCCCTGACATTAAGGGGCAATTTATCCTGGCCAATCAACCTAACCCGCACATTTTTGGACTGTGGGGGGAAACCGGAGCACCTGGAGGAAACCCACGCAGACACGGGGAGAACGGGCAAACTCCACACAGACAGTGACCTGAGGCCGGAATTGAACCTGGGTCCCCTGGCGCTGTGAGGCAGCAGTGCTAACCACTGTGCCACCCTGCCGCCCAAGATGAATTTGATAAATTTGAATGGGCAGGGATGGCTTTTCCTTATTTATGAGTGTTCTCTGAAAAAGCGCGAGAAAAGGGGGAAGACAATTATCACTTGCAGTGGAAGTGACAGATAAAAGATGAAAATAGATTATTGTCATTCACAATTAAAAGTCACACCTCCTTGAGAAAGTGCCAACAGATCCTTTCATCTCAATCATGCCCTCGATATATTCTACCACATGACCGACCTTGTATGAACTGCAATGTAAAACAGAATAAGTTTCTCCAGCACGCTTTCCTGAATGCATTGCCCATTTAAGAACCAAATGGAAAACTAGTCTGACCTTTCCAGCGTTGTACCATTTTTATGTTCTGGCAAATATCCTAGTAACCAGTGATATAATTATACTTCTTTTTAACAGAAGCCCACACCTCCCACACGACCAACTGTCAGGCTCTCTCCTGATGATGTCTGTGTGCTTCTGACTGCCACTATCCGTGTCAGGTTGCTTTCCACTTTCCTTCATTCTTGATGCAGCCGTTTCTGTTTTGAGGCAGCCGTTACTATTCATCTTTTATTCCTTTGCAGTCCGCCGCTTCTCTGGGCTTTTCTCAATCTCCAGTTCCAACAATACTGTGGCCACACGCCACATGGGCTTTGACACTGCTGGCCTTTGGTGCATTGAGCACAGGAGTTGGGACGTTATGTTACAACTGTACAAGACATTGGTAAGGCCACATTTGGAGTACTAGGTACAATTTTGGCCGCCCTGCTGTAGGAAGGATGTTATTAAACTGGAACGGATGCAAAAAAGATTTACAAGGAAGTTACCAGGACTGGAAGGTTTGAATTATAAGGAGAGGCTGGATCGGCTGGGACTTTTTTCCCTGGAGCATAGGAGGATGATGGGTGACCTTATAGAGGTTTATAAAATCATGAGGGGTATAGATAAGGTGAATAGCCAAGGTCTTTTCCCTAGGGTAGGGCAGTCGAAAACTCGAGGACATAGTTTAAGGTGAGAGGGGAAAGATGTAAAAAGTTAACTGAAGGGCAACCTTTTCACACAGAGGGTGGTACATATAAGGAATGAGCTGCCAGGGGAGGTGATAGAGGCGGTTACAATTACAATATTTAGAAGACATTTGGGCAGGAACATGGATGGGAAAGGTTTAGAGGGATATGGGGCAAACACAGTTAAATGGGACTAGTTCAGTTTCGGAAATCTGGTCGGCATGGACGAGTTGGGCTGAAGGGCCTGTTTCCGTGCTGTATGTCTCTATGACTCTATGGCCAAATCTTTACCGTCCCGCCCGCCACGGGAATCACAGAAAGGTCCGTTGACCTTGGGCGGGATTTTATGGTTTTGGGACGAGCGAAGCCATAAAATCCAGCCCTATGACTCTCTGGCTGCAGTGGTTCAAGAAGGTGGCTCACCATCACCTTCTCCAGGAATTAGGGATGGGCGTGTTTATTAAATCAGTCAGCATAAAATCATTTACAGATACTAAGCTGGACAAGGAGATGATGTAGGTGGCTAAACATTTACAACAAGGCCAAGGCTGAGGTAGCAGCAGAGAAATGTTAACACAAGAAAGATTCAGGCCTACACCCAGCACTGATCCCTGTATTGCATCTGGGGAAGGGGCAGTTGGGAAGACAGTGGCACCCACATTCTGTGAAAGGGTATTTTAAAAGGTAAGACATTGGGAAGATTTGGACCAACAAACCTGCTTTCTCCATACCATAAGACTGTAAAACGTGGAAGCAGAGGTCAGCCATTCAGCCCATCGATCGTCAGCCATTCAGCCCATTGAATCTGCTCCGCCATTCAATAAGATCATGAGTGGCTTGATTTGGTTCACTAAGATCCTTTGGTGCAGGAAATCTGCCGTCCTTATCTGGTCTGGCCTACACATGACTCCACAGGCGGGATTCTCCAACCGTGCTCGCCCCAAAACCAGAAAATCCTGCCCAAGGTCAACGGAACTTTGCATGGTCCGCCCCTCGCCCGCTCCGATTCCAGTGGCGGGGCAGACAGGAAAATTCCCCCCTACATGTTTGACTGTTAACTGCTCTCTGAAATGATTCAGTTCCAGGGCAATTAAGGGAAGGCAACAAATGCTGACCTCTTGTGAAAGAGTAAAAATAAATCCCATCAACAAGTGTTTTATTCAATTTTAATATCCTAGAAGCTTGACATTCCAATGGAAGAATGATAGTCTAACAGTTATGGGACTGCATCACTAATCCAGAGGCCATTAAAATTCCATCTTTGCCAGTTCTGAATTTAAATTTATATACCTAGTTCACTGATGTCCTTCAGGAAGATGGACCTGTCATTCATATCTACTCTGGCCTATATGCAACTCTACACTATGAGGTGACACTTAATGTCTTGAGTCTAGTTAATTCTTGGGAAAAGCATGGTGGTGACAGGGCCAGTATTTGTTGACCATCCCTAATTGCCCTTACAAAGGTGGAGGTGAGCCGTCTCCTTGAACCACAGTGGTCCATGTGGTGTAGGTACACCCGCAGTGCTGTAAGGAAGGGAATTTTGACCCAGCGACAGTGACAGAATGGTGATATATTTCCAAATCAGGATAGTGTGTGACTCAGCAGGGAACTTGCAGGTGGTGGTGTTCCCATATGTCTGCTGCCCTTGTCCTTCTAGATGGCAGAGGTCGCAGGTTTGGAAGATGCTGTTGAGTGACCATAGGACCATAAGAAGTGGGAACAGAAGTAGGCCATTTGGCCCATCGAGTCTGCCCTGCTATTCTATGTGATCATGGCTGATCTGAGATGATAATCCTGAACACCATGTTCCTGCCTTACCTCCATAAACCTTGATTCCCTTACTGATTAATAATCTGTCTATCTCAGTCTTGAAAATACTTAATGATTCAGCTTCTACAGCTTTCTGCTTAAAGAATTCCACAGATTCACAAGCCTCAAGAGAAGAAATTCCTCCTCATCTCTGGCTTTGGGCCTTGGTGAGTTGCTAGGGAGCTGTGATAGGCTCCATTACTCACAATTCTTTTTTAAAGTTTTAATATTTGCAGAGCAGACTCGATGGGCCGAATGGTTCTGCTCCTATGTCGTGTGGTCTATTTGTAGATTGTGTGAAACCGCCTGGCTAGAAATAACAGAGAGGAAACCTCTCTCCCGCATTGCTCCTTGATTTATCTCCCGTTCAGATCCCGTTTCAATGTGTTGGGCTTTGTTCCTTGGCTTAGATATCTCAATAAACAGAAATTGGAAAACGCTATCCCCGTCAGAAGCCATACCCGACACAAATTGGATCAAAGAGACAGCAGCGAAACACCCACTGCCACACAAATAAAGACACGTTTCTCATCATTAATAGCCAGTGCCAGAGATTGATTTCCAGGCACTATTCTAATCTCGTTGCCCAGATGGCTGCTGTCAGCTGATCAGGTTTACACCAGGCCAGAAGGTGGGATCGCAAGACAAAGACTATCACGAAGTTGCCACAATATCAATAGTATTACTTTCAGGCCTCGTGAAACCTTGGAAAAAAAGCCATACATTGCGTCTGTAATTTGAATCCCAGTGAGGGCGAGCGTACACAATCAGAGTTTCATTTCACTCCCTTTGTCCCTCCAAGCACAGTTCTGCAAGTAACCTGATGGATTATCCTGCATTATCCAAGGTTAAAAGATATTATGATTCAGACTCATCAGCAAGGAACAATTTGATTTGAATCCTTCAATGCCTTTCACGGACTGGGATGATTGAAGTTAACAGGCACTTTCCATTTCATTCCATGATGATTTCAGTACCTGAAAATGACATGGTGGGATGTGAGAGGATTGCACCTTCTCTAGTAGGTGTGAGAAATAGTTTAGTGGTTTCTCAGTAGTTATCAGTGTCCCAACATTCGCTCATCTTTCTGAACAGATGAATTAGGAGCAGCAGTTGCACCATAGAAAGCATCCAATCCGGAAGTATCACAGCTTGGTATGGCTCCTGCTCTGTCCAAGACCGCAAGAAACTACAAAGGGTTGTGAACATAGCCCAATCCATCAGCCAAACCAGCCTCCCATCCATTGACTCTGTCTACACTTCACGCCGCCTTGGAAAAGCACCAGCATAATTAAGGACCCCACGCACCCCGGACATTCTCTCTTCCACCTTCTTCCGTCAGAGAAAAAGCTACAAAAATCTGAGACACGTACCAACCGACTCAAGAACAGCTACTTCCCTGCTGCCACCAGACTTTTGAATGGACTTACCTTGCATTAAGTTGATCTTTCGTTACACCCTAGCTATGACTGTAACGCTACATTCTGCACTCTGTCCTTTCCTTCTCCCCTATGTACTCAATGAATGGTATGCTTTGTCTGTATAGCACGCAAGAAACAATATTTTTCATTGTAGCATTATTGTACTTTTCGTTGTAGCATTTATTATTGTCACATGTGACAATAATAAATTAAATCAAGGAGCAGGAGAAGGCCATTCGGCCCCTCGGTCCTGCTCCGCCATTCAACAATATCATGGTCGATCTGATTACAATCTCAACCCCACATTCCCACCTAGCCCCAATAACCTTTCACCTCTTTCCTTATCAAGCATCTATCTACCTCTGCCTTAAGCATATTCGAGGGTGTCACCTTACGAGAAAGATAATTCCAAACTTTCACAACTCTCTGAGAGAAGTTTTTTTCCCTCTTAAGCAAAAGCACTGTTGACATTTTTCAGGCCAGTTCGCCTGAGCAAGAGAGCAAATGGTTCTTGCAAGCATCGCAGATTCATAGAATCATAGCATAGAATCATTGAATCCCTACAGTGCCGAAGAAGGCCGGCTCGGTAACACAGTGGTTAGCACTGCTGTCTCACAGTGCCAGGGACCTGGGTTCAATTCCAGCTTTGGGTCACTGTCTGTGTGGAGTTTGCACGTTCTCCCCGTGCCTGCATGGGTTTCCTCCGGGTGCTCCGATTTCCTCCCGCACTCCAAAGATGTGCTGGTTAGGTTGATTGGCCATGATAAATTGCCCCTTAGTATCAGGGGGATTAGCAGGGTCAATACGTGGGGTTAGGGGGATAGGACTTGGGTGGATTGTGGTCAGTGCAGACTCGATGGGCCAAATGGCCTCCTTCTGCACTGTAGAGATTCTATGATTCTATGAAGGCCATTCAAGGCCATGCACTGACCATAATCCCGCCCTATTCCCATAACCCCACGTATTTACCCTTCTAATCCCCCTGACACTAAGGAGCAACTTATCATGGCCAATTAACCTAACCAGCGTGTCTTTCGAAGTGGAAAAAATAATTCATTGAGTTGTTGGGAAGGGCGTGTGACGAAAGCAGAGTCTTTTCCCAGTGTCGAATGAAGAAGGTTTCTGTATTGTGTGATATGATTTGAGATAGACAGGGGCAAAGGTGTCTTGAAAATCTGTAACAGCGAGTAGGTGTCCACACAGGAAGCACGTTGTATTATGCATGCCAGACTCAGGGCGGTGATGTTTGAACTGCGGCTCATCAAATGATTGTTTTGTTTGAAAGACAGTGGGTATTTTTTATGTTAACTCCAGCTCATGGCAATCGGGTGAAGGGGAGCGACTTTGATTATTGTTAGGTGTCAAAAACAATGATGTTGTCAGAATGCTTGGAGGCTACAGTTCATAGCTTGTTGATTTGAGTGTTACATGATCAGACAATCGAGAACTCGTGCATTCAGTAAATGGGCCTGCTATTACCTCAGAGCAAAAAACAGGTATGTATTTTCAGAACTACCTGGTAGCTTCCCGTTTCTTGCTTCTCACTCCCTCAGCTACAGGAGGAGGTCACAATACGTGTAGCTTCCATCAGCGATCTGGCCGAATTTCTTAAGTCAAAGCAAATCTTGCATTTGGCATCAGATATGAGGATTGAAGGGAGAGGAACTCGAAAGGAGATGGTTTATAGGGGAGAGCAAATGTTTGCCTTTTAAAATGACCCGGGACCATTAGGAAGGTTAATGAACCAGTCCGAGCTCGAGCCTGTGGTTCTTTGATTTGATGACAGCGCCAAGGACCCAGGTTCAATTCCCGGCTTGGGTCACTGACTGTGCGGAGTCTGCATATTCTCTGCATGGGTTTCCTCCGGGTGCTCCGGTTTCGTCCCACAGTCCGAAAGACGTGCAGGTTAGGTGGATTGACCATGCTAAATTGCCCCTTAGTGTCCAAAGATGTGTAGGTTAGATGGATTATCCATGGTAACTGAGTGGGGTTTCGTGAATAGGGCAGGGAGGGAAGGTTACGAAATCGGAAACTCCAAGGTATATTATGAAGTTAGACTAGACCCCAACTACTTTTGGCATTAGTGTGAGGATAATGTGTTTCACTCCAGGTGTAATTCTATTGATCCACTAGGAAGCGTTCCTCAAAATAAACTCTATTTGACAGTACAGTTTAACAATAAGAAAAGGAATTGGTGTAACTTTTACCCATTGAAATACTTCAACATGACAAGATACAATTCTTCACTCAAAGAGAGAAAATGCTGGAAAATCTCAGCAGGTCTGGCAGCATCTGTAAGGAGAGAAAAGAGCTGACGTTTCGAGTCCAGATGACCCTTTGCCAAAGCTAAAAGGCATAGAAAGTGGGAGATATTTATACTGCAGGGTGAGGGAATGAAAGATGAGTCATAGCCACAGAAACCAGGGGAAAGGCTGCTAATGGCAGTCCATAGAGAGAATAGAAGGTGTGAATGGCCAAACGGCAGAGAAGCTGACATCGGAGGGTAAGCTGTGATAGATGAAGATGTGGGGGGAGGGGGAAGATCGGTGGGAGAGAGGTAACATTGAGAAAAGGGGGGAGATGGGAAGCAAAGGGGGAGGAAAGGTAAGAAAAGGGAGGATAAAAAGGGGGAAAGAGTTGGGGAAAGAAAAATAAAGAAAGACAATAAAGAAATAAAGGGTAGAGAACAGTTAAAAATTAAATAAAATGAAACCAAAGGGGTTGATGTGAGGTAGACATAATCACTTGAAGTTATTGAATTTGATATTGAGACTGGAATTCTTAACTGCTAGACTATCTCTACTGGTTCAAATTTAAGCAATATTCCTCATAGATGTAAACTCCTCTTCAAAATCAGGTAGCAAACAACAGGATTACATGCTGGTATGCGAGCTGCTAGTCCTCAAACCCCCAGAAGAGATATACCCATTTTCCATCAGGTCCCAAACTACAGACTCGAGAGAGAGAGAGAGAGAGAGAGAAAAGAGCTCCTGCTCCTTGCTGATCTGAGCAGAAACTGCCTGCTTGTCTCTGTAAGCTTAGCCTCGCTCATTAACATGACTCTCTCTTATCACTCAACCTAATTAAATCCTACTCTGAAACATCAGTGGACAACCCAAAAACAAACAAAACGACATTAGCTCAGATTAAAACAAACACCCCAATATCTAGGATCAATTATTCTTCTGCATTCTCAGCAAGGGGGCTGCCTGAAGCAGACAGATTGGCACCGTAAACCAGAGTTGAATTTTAAACATATCTTTCACAAGAAACATGACACAAATACATTCCTTAAAGGCACAGTATCATCACAGAAGGGAGTTACTCAGTAGGTTGACAGAGGTTGCCCCACTGTAAAAGGCTTCAGGCAGGAGGAGATACAACTTGGAGACCAAGCTGACAAAAGCCTTTCCAGGGGCGTCCAGTGATAAAAAGGTTGGAGGTGGATCTGGGTGACAAGAAAAGCAAGGAATTGGTCAAAAATAGTTGCACCAGTGATAAACACCTCAGAAGTACTGAAATGACACGTTCATCACCCAGTGTTATATAATGGCACGGTGGCACAGTGGTCAGCACTGCTGCCTCACAGCACCAAGGACCCGTGTTTAATTCCAGCCTTGGGTGACTGACTTTGTAGAGTCTGCACGTTCTCCCCGTGTCTGTGTGGGTTTCCTTCGGGTGCTCTGGTTTCCTCCCACAGTAAGAAATCTCACAACACCAGGTTAAAGTCCAACAGGTTCATTTGGCAGCACTAACTTTCGGAGTCTTGCTCCTTCATCAGGTGAGTGAGGACTTGTATTCACAAACAGAGCATATACAGACACAAACACAGACATCAAGTTTATTGAGTTTGTGTCTGCATATGCCCTGTTTGTGAACACAAACTCACCTGATGAAGGAGCAAGACTCCAAAAGCTCGTGCTGCCAAATAAGCCTGTTGGACTTTAACCTGGTGTTGTGAGACTTCTTACTGTGCCCACCCCAGTACAACGCCGGCATCTCCACATCATTCCTCCCACAGACCAAAGATGTGCGGGTTAAGTGATTGGCCATGTTAAATTGCCGCTTAGTGTACAAAGATGTGTAGGTTAGTTGGATTAGCCATGGGAAACGTGTGGGACTATAGGGATAGGGCAGGGGAGAGGGCCTGGTTAAGATGCTCTGTCAGAGAGTCAGTGGGCTGAATGGCCTCTTCTGCACTGTAGGGATTCTATGATTCTATATTTCTAATTGAGTTCTACCAAGACCCTCCAAATTTCAGCTTTCATCAACACCCATCAACATCAGCATCCAGTTTACATGCCTACCTATTCACTTATTTTTTGGAACATTAGCCTCAACATTCCTTTGGGCAGCGGGAACATTGAACAAGCTTATTAATCACTGAACTCTGTGACACTGTGTGGTCGAAGCTTCAATTCCGAAACATTTGACAAGAGCGAGTGTTGTTCATTCTACTTAAACTTGGAAGCTTCCAATCAATAAAAGTTTGTATTTCTCAAAAGTAAAAATGTGTTATAAGAGCCACAGTTGATGTATTTTCCACGACTGTTGCATGTTCCTCGAGCAAGTTAACTGAATAACACGTCTGAGCAGAGGTTTATATTATCAGATCAACACTGTAATATTGACGAACAGAGACACTGGCTATCCATCACGATAAGTCAAAGGGAAGTTTTGTCTGATATTCATTCCAGGACCTGTTATCATCCACGTCTAACACTTGCCCTGGTTCAGGCAGCAACTCTTCCTTTTTTTTTCTGAATAACTAGTTCTTTTCGGTGGAGCCTGCGGTATGGTGGCGCAGTGGCTAGCGCTGCTGCCTCACAGCGCCAGGGACCTGGGTTCGATTCCCGGCTTGGGTTTCCCGGGTTTCCGCCGGGTGCTCCAGTTTCCTCCCACAGTCCAAAGATGTGCGGATTAGGTGGATTAGCCATGCTAAATTGCCTCTTAGTGTCAGGGAGACTAGCTAGGGTAAGTGCATATTGTTATGGGGATAGGGCCTGGGTGGGATTGTGGTAGGCACAGACTCAATGGGCTGAATGGCCTCCTTCTGCACTGTAGGATTCTATGCAATATCTTGAGGCGATATTGTGGCGGGGTTTTTCCGGCCACACTCGCTTCAAGGCCGGAAATTCCGGCCTGAGATCAACGGACCTTTGCACGGTCTGTCCCATGCCTGCTACGATTCCCATGGCGGGCGGGATGGGAAAATTCCGTGCTATAAATCTCAACCAAATCTCAAAGCTGTCCTCTGGTCTGATCTTAATATATCAAACCTCTATGAAGTCTCCCTTGCTTCAGAAACTTCTTCTATTTTAAAAAACGTGCATTTCCTCTGTTGAGGCAAATTACATGGACACACTTAAGGGGATCACGCAACATAGGAGGATCCTTTGAGCCTGCTGTACTATTCAATAAAATCATGGCTGATCCTGGACCTCAGCTTCACCTTCCTGTCCTATCCCCATATTCCGGAATTCCCTTGGTACCCAAAAGAATCTATCGCATACTCAACAACTGGACAACCACAGCTCTTTTGGCTAAAGAATTCCAGAACTCACAACCCAATGGGCAGGATTTTTGGACCCTTCCTGCCAGCAGGATCTTCTGGTCCCATCAAAGGTGTCCGCCACCTCCTCACGGTGAGTTCCCCGGCAGCGGGGTGGGTAAGCCGCGCAACGTGCCATGGACATCGGCGGGGCCTGAAGATCCCACTGGCAGCCAATGGCAAGGCAGCTCTGCTGCCAGCAGAACGGGGAAATCCCACCCACTGAGTGAAGAAATTTCTCCTCTTCTCATTCCTTCATGTCCAACCCTGAGAGGATGTTCTTTCCTCTCAGGAAGAGTCTAGGACCAGAGGACGCAGTCTCAGATTAAAGGGGCGCCAATCTAAGACTGAGATGAGGAGGGATTTCTTCTCTCAGAGGGTTGAGAGTCTTTGGAACTCCTTGCCACAGAGAGCTGTGGGGGGCAGAGTCCTTGTGTATATTCAAGGCTGAGATAGATTTTTGATCAGTAAGGGAATCGAGGGTTATGGGGAAAGGGCAGGAAAGTGGACGTGAGGAATGTCGGATCAGCCATGATCCTATTGAATGGAGAACAGCTCGAGGGGCTGAACTGCCTACTTCTGTTTCTAATTTTTACAATCATATTTCTTTCTTGTGGATCCCTTGTTCTGAGACTGTGACCTTGCGTCCAAATTCCTCAGCCAGGTTTTCTCAGCCTCTTGTCCTGTCAAGCCCCTTAAGAATGTTGTACATTTCAAATAATTCACCTGTCATTCTTCTAATCTCCAGGGACCTTAGGGCCTGGTCTACTCAATCGCTCCTCACAGGACAATTCCCACATCTCAGGACCAGTCTAATGGAACTTTGTAGCACTCCCTCCTCGGATAAGTAACTCCGCACACCCTCAGGAAATGAGGCCAAAGCTGCACACAGTACTCCATCAGTGTGTAGCCTCATCAGTGCCATGCACAAGTGTAGGAAGACTTTTTTTTACTTTTATCCTTTTCTACCAGTTGGGATTTTATGGCCTCAACCAGCCCGAAGCTGTAAAATCCCGCCCGAGGTCACAGAGTCATAGAGGTTTACAGCATGGAGACAGGCCCTTCGGCAAAACTTGTCAACGGTCAAAGGTCAACGGACCTTTCCGTGGTCTGTCCCTCGCCCACTCTGATTCCCATGGCGGACAGGATGATAAAATTCCATCCCCCATTTATATTTCAGATTTCCAGCATCCTCAGTATTTTGCTTTTACTAATATATCATTTGCCTTCTTGACTGCTTGCTGTACCTGCATGTTGAGTTGTTGTGACCCATTTACTGGGATTCCCAAGTCCGAATACAAACCTTTCCCAGTCCCTCAATATTAAAAAAATATGATTTTATTCCCACTACTCCACATTGTGTTCCATCTTCCGTGCCATTGCCCATTTGCCTAGCCTGTCTTTAAGTGGCTCCTTTAAGGCACACAAGACCAATTCAGATCAGTACTCTTATTTTCTGGTTTTCACTGTTCTTTTTCCTATTTTTGGGCCCCTAAATAATCTCCAGCCACCTTTGACCCACTCAGATCCCCCGAGATATTGCCTCCTCCTCCCCATGCCTATTCCTAATCTACTGGCCATTGGTCACTGTTGGATACCCAGGGGAGTTAGACACTGGGCATCTCTGGGATTTAAGGATTGAATACACAAACTTTCTTGTGTCTTAGATCAAGAAATTTTCCAGTTAAACCGGATGCCTTTGAAATCATAGAAGAATCATAGAATTCCCACTGTGCAGAAGGAGGCCATTCGGCCCATTGAGTCTGCCCCGATAACAATCACAGCCACGCCCTATCCCCGTAATCCCACATCTTTACCCCGCTAATCCCTCTAACCTACGCATCCCGGGACACCAAGGGGCAATTTAGCATGGCCAATGCACCTAACCCGCACATCTTTGGACTGTGGGGGGAAACTGGAGCACCCGGAGGCAACCCACGCAGGCACGGGGAGAATGTGCAAACTCCACACAGACAGTGACCCGAGGCTGGAATTGAACCCGGGTCCCTGGAGCTGTGAGGTAGCAGTGCTAACCACTGTGCCACTGTACCATGTTGTGGGCAGCGTATTTCCTCTGTAGCCTCTTTGCATCCTCCTCACCACTTACATTCCCATTTAAACTTTGTATCATTGGCAAACTTAGATAGCTTATGCTTAATCCCCTCATCGAAGTCATTCATGTAGATTGTAAACAGCTGAGGCCCAAGTGTTGACCCTTACTTAGAGACTGTACACCCAAAGTGTTCCATTTATTCCTAATTTTTGTTTTCTGCCCATGTACCATTCCCAATCAATATAGTTGCGATTTTTGCCCATGTTCGTCCCGAGCACAAATGGCAACATGAGCATAACAATGAGAATTTCACCGGCAAGATCTCGGGTCAGATTATCCAGTTGCGTATATCCCGAGATCGGAAATTCCTGCCCAAGGTCAACGGACCTTTAAATGCTCCATGGAATTTTCTGTCCCCTATGCTACAATTCCCGTGGTAGGCAAGCCAAAAAGTCCCGCCCCTAATTTATTGATTCTGCTCCCACACCCTCCGATGATGTAACGAGGTTGCCGCCCTTTATTTCAATCAATTTTAATAAAATTATGGGGCTTCCTGGCATATTCCCCTCCCCTCCCAAGATTAGGGATTCACCCCCCCTCCCCCCACCCTCGCCGCCCATGTGGCATCGAGGTTTACAACTGATTTTCAAATACGGGAATCGGGGGAGGGGAACTCTGCCATGGGCGCACAGGGGGAGGGGGGGGGGGGAGGGGGAGGGACACGGTCAGGGAGTACTCTGGCACTGCCCCCCCGGCGCTGCCCCCGGCACTGTGCCCCCCCCCGGCACAGGCGGTGGAGGTAGGGTGAGTTACAGGCTGGAATCTAATGGAGAAGTTCAGATGAGTAACAGTGACTGGATGTGACAGGGAAGTTGAAATGTTGTCAAGGTTCAGGTGACATCAGAGCCCCAAGGCGAAGTTGAAGCAGTTTATAGGAATAATGCGAAATTAGGCCAACAGACACCTTTCATTGTTTCTCGTAATGGGTTTTTGAGATGGTTTCGTCGGGTTTTGAGGTTAACGAAGGCTGTCTGACTGAATATTGTTCGTCGGTGCACAAAATGACAGATTAGATTTGATCAAGGACTAATTTCCTGTTTATTACTGAGAAAAAAATACAGTTTGTTGAACGGATTGAAGCCAGAAGGTGAAGTATCGAAACAGAGGTCCCTTTCTGATCAGTAGGTTTATTTACAGGATGCAGCACTGGGTATCTCTGCCTCCCACCCAATAACAACCAATGACCCAGCAGCTTCCTTTTTATACTCTTTTTCCTTCAATTAAACAAAAATTAGTAAGTTAAACATAAATGAGAGAAGTGACGGCCCCTGGTGGGGCACTGTCACTAAAACAAAATGTCAGAGGAAACTTAACCAACCAAACCAAAATATTTACGTTTTATGCTCATTGATTAGTGTCACAAGTTACATTAACACTGCAATGAAGTTACTGTGAAAATCCCCCAGGTCGCCACACTCTGGCACCTGTTCGGGTAACACTGAGGGTGAATTTAGCATGGCCAATGTACCCTAACCAGCACATCTTTCGGACTGTCAATTTAATACATTTATTTAGTTTAGGGTCAATTTAGTTTATTTATTAGTGTCAAAAGTAGGCTTACATTAACACTGCAGTGAAGTTACTGTGAAAATCCCCTAGTCGCCACACTCTGGCACCTGTTCGGGTAACACTGAGGGAGAATTTAGCACGGCCAATGCACCCTAACTAGCATGTCTTTCAGATTGTGGGAGGAAACCGGAGCACCCGGAGGAAACCCACGCAGACACGGGGAGAACGTGCAAACTCCACACAGACAGTGACCCAAGTCAGGAATCGAACCCAGGTCCCTGGTGCTGTGAGGCAGCAGTGCTAACCACTGTGCCACCGTGCCGCCTGTAAAAAGATATTTCCAGGGAAGGCCTGAAGCCAGTGGACACCACATGCTCCCTCACCAGTGCCACATGGTCACAGTAAAGGGGCAGACAGTTGGTCGGGTGACCCCCCACCCCTCCCCCGATCGCCCGCTGCCTGGAACTGTTGATATTCCCCTTGGCCAGGCCCAGAGGCAGACCGACGAGGAAATATCCTCTCAACCCACCCCATTCTGTACCGGGTGACCAAATATCAGGAGTGTGGGGTTGAAGTGCAGCCAGAAACTGGGGAGTAGCCCCTTCAAAGAACAACCTTTGGCAATCTCTGTACAGGTGGAAGACGGGCCTCTTTTTTATCCACTTTTTAATATAAAAGAAAAATAATTTCAACAAAAACAATGGCCGATGCTGGTGGGGCACCGTAATTTAAACAAAATGGAAAACGGAACTTAACGAACTAAAGCACAATGTCGCTACTGGGGGCAGTGCCAGGGGGCAGTGCCAGGACATGTCCCTTTCCCCCACCCTGGGGAGGCCTATGCTTATCTTTGTGCCCCTCCTGGAGGGTGGGGGGAGAGGGGATTCCCTCGAGGGATTCACATTTTCAAATAGCTGGTGTAATATTCAGTGAGGGGGGGGGTCATGCGGCAGGAGGGGGGCTGAATAATTACTTCGAGATATATTCAAAAACATTACAATGAGCTTCTTGCTTTTTGTGGTTGCGAGTCTGGAGACTTTAAGAAGGTTAAGAGGTGACTTAATAGAGGCATACAAGATGATCAGAGGATTAGATAGGGTGGATAGTGAGAGCCTTTTTCCTCGGATGTTGATGGCTAGCACGAGGGGACATAGCTTTAAATTGAGGGGTGATAGATATAGGACAGATGTTAGAGGTAGGTTCTTTACTCAGAGAGTAGTAAGGGCGTGGAATGCCCTGCCTGCAACAGTAGTGGACTCGTCAACATTAAGAGCATTCAAATGGTTATTGGATAAACATATGGATGATATTGGAATAGTGTAGGTTAGATGGGCTTTAGATTGGTTTCACTGGTCGGCACAACATCGAGGGCCGAAGGGCCTGTACTGCGCTGTAATGTCCTATGTTCTATGGAGACGGCAGCGGTGAGGGCCATACGGGAAGTGAGGTCACGCCAGTGAGAATGGCGGCACCCGAATCTCACTGTATTTTCCAGACCGCGTCGCCATTCCCTCTGATGGAGACCATGAGCTGAAAATCGTCCCCCTATATCTATCATTCATGTCACATTTCTAAAGTGTGAGGCTCAAGTCAGTGAAATTGAAGAGGTTTGAAGCAGTAATTGACCTGTACAAAGCAGGTCGACAAAATCTGACGGTTCAATCACATCCGGTATTGAAACTTTGGCACCATTCTCACCAACATCTGTGTGTGTGTGTGTGTGTGTGTGTGTGTGTGGGTGGGTGTGAGTGTGTGTGTGAATGTGCGTGTGTGTATCTGAGTGGTGTGTGTGTGTGTCTGTGTGTGTGCCTGTGTGTGCCTGTGCGAGTGTGCATGTGTGTGTCTGTGCGTGTGTGTATGTGAGTGGTGTATGTGTGTGTGCCTGTGTGTGTATCTGTGCATGTGTGTGTGTCTGTGCGTGTGTGTGTGTGTGTTTGCATGTGTGCGTGCATGTGTGTGTGTGTGGTGTGCGCGTGTGTGTGTCTGTGAGTGAGTGTGAGTGTGTGTGCGTGTCTGTGTGTGGTGTGTGTGTGTGTGTGTTTGAATGTGTGTGTGAATGTGTGTGTGTGTGTGTGTGTGTGTGAGTGTGTGAGTGAGTGAGTGTGTGTGTGTGTGCTAGTGTGTGTGTGAGTGTGTGTGTGTGTATGTGAGTGTGTGTGTGGTGTGTGTGTATGAGTGAGTGTGTGTGTGTGTGTGTGTGTGTGGTGTGTGTGTGAGTGAGTGTGTGCGAGTGTGTGTGTGAGTGTGTGTGTGAGTGAGTGTGTGTGTGAGTGTGTGTGTGTGTGTGTGTGTGTGCTGTGTGTGTGAGTGAGTGTGTGTGTGTGTGTATATGTGTGAGTGTGTGTGTGAGTGAGTGTGTGAGTGAGTGAGTGAGTGAGTGTGTGTGTGAGTGTGTGTGTGAGTGAGTGTGTGTGTGAGTGTGTGTGAGTGTGTGTGTGAGTGTGCGTGTGAATGAGTGTGTGTGAGTGTGTGTGTGAGTGTGTGTGTGAGTGTGTGTGTGAGTGTGTGTGTGTGAGTGTGTGTGTGTGTGTGTGTGAGAGTGAGTGTGTGTTTGTGTGTGAGTGTGTGAGTGAGTGTGTGTGTGAGTGAGTGTGTGTGTGTGTGTGGTGTGTGTGTGTGAGTGTGTGTGTGTGTGAGTGTGTGAGTGTGTGAGTGTGTGTGTGTGGTGTGTGTGTGTGAGTGTGTGTGTGTGAGTGTGTGAGTGTGTGTGAGTGTGTGTGTGTGTGTGTGAGTGTGTGTGTGGTGTGTGTGTATGAGTGAGTGTGTGTGTGTGAGTGTGTGTGTGAGTGGTGTGTGTGTGTGAGTGTGTGTGTGAGTGTGTGTGAGTGGTGTGTGTGAGTGTGTGTGTGTGTGTGTTGTAATCTGGTTCCTTTTTTTCGCAGCAAAGGGGTTGATATTGGAGAGGACGACAAGCTGTGCCGATGATGGAGCAGCCAGAGTGTCTTAGTTTCGCATCGCAGATGTGATGATGTGGTGTATAAATGGACCACGTTTCCTTACAGATGGCGAATGCACCCTGCACATAATCCAGGCAGCTGCTGCTGTCAGCTCTGTACGGTACAAATCTTCTTAAAAACCATTCTCAAAGTCCATAGCTTCCTCGCTCACCTCTTATTGCAACACCGCTGCCTCACAGCACTCGGGAAGCGGGTTCAATTCCCGGCTTGGGTCACTGTCTGTGCTGCATGTTCTCCCCGTGTCTGCATGGGTTTCCTCCGGGTGCTCCGGTTTCCTCCCACAGTCCGAAAGACGTGCTGGTTAGGGTGCATTGACCATGTTAAATTCTCCCTCGGTGTACCCGAACAGGCGCCGGAGTGTGACGACTGGGGGATTTTCACAGTAACTTCTGTAAGCCTACTTGTGAAACTAGGAAATAAACGTTAAAACGTTAAAACACACAATCGGTTCTAAGTGAGAAAAGTGCACACATTTACTGAGAAAGTAAGGAAGTGAACGGATGGGGAGGCGATGTCCTAGTGGTATTATCGCCAGATTATTAATCCAGAAACTCAGCTAATGTTCTGTGGACCCGGGTTCGAATCCCGCCACGGCAGATGGTGGAATTTGAATTCAATAAAAAATATCTGGAATTAAGAATCTACTGATGACCATGAAACCATTGTCGATTGTCGGAAAAACCCATCTGGTTCAGTAATGTTCTTTAGGGAAGGAAATCTGCCGTCCTTACCTGGTCTGACCTACATGTGACTCCAGAGCCACAGCAATGTGGTTGACTCTCAACTGCCCTTGGGCAACTAGGGATGGACAATAAATGCTGGCCAGTCAGCGACGCCTGTGTCCCACGAATGAATAAAAAAAGAAAGAACCAGAGAAAGAGGAAGATGTGACAAAGTGTTTTGCAGCCAATAAACTTGTAGGGTGGAATTTTCCCATCCCGCCGGCCACGGGAATCATAGCGGGGCGGGACAGGACCATGGAAAAGTCCGTTGATCTTGGCTGAGATTTTCCAGTCTTGGGGCGAACGTGGCTGGAAAATCCCGCCCCCAATGTAGGAACAGGAGCCGTCAGTTGTGCACTGCAAGATCCCACAAAAAGCCATTTGAGCCAGAATTCTCCGGCCGTTCACGCCCCGCCGCTGCTGCCAGCGAGGATGGAGAATTTGGTGCTTAGCCAATTCTTCGTTCACTGCAGCGGGGCAGGAGAATCCCACCGGTGTGAACGGCTGGAGAATCCCACCTACAATCATGGGCAGATAGTCTATTTTAATGATGATTGTTGAGGAATAAACATTAATCAGCTGACTGGAGAGAATTCCTCTGCTCTGCAAATCAGTACGTTAGGATTTTACATCCACCTAAGAGGGCAAACCCTGGTTTAATATCTAAACCAAAAGATGGCACCTCTGACAGTGCAGCACCCCCACAACACTGCATTGCTGTGTTGAACACAATTCGGGAGAGAGAGCTATTGACTGAGCCATAACTAACAAAGGGTGGCACGGTAGCACAGTGGTTAGCACTGCTGCTTCACAGCTCCAGGGACCTGGGTTCGATTCCCGGCTTGTGTGGAGTTTGCACATTCTCCTCGTGTCTGCGTGGGTTTCCTCCGGGTGCTCCGGTTTCCTCCCACAGTCCAAAGATGTATGGGTTAGGTTGATTGTCCATGCTAAAATTGCCTCTTAGTGTCCTGAGATGCGTAGGTTAGAGGGATTAGCCGGTAAATGTGTAGGGATATGGGGGTAGAGCCTGGGTGGGATTGTGATCGGCGCAGACTCGATGGGCCGAATGGCCTCTTTCTGTGCTGTAGGGTTTCTATGATTCTATGATCCTTAACAATATCTCAATACCGTAAGCTTTTGTAATTAAGCTCCAAACAACAGCAAACCAAGTTGCTGCAAGGCTAATCTAATTTCCGAAAGAAGACTTTGTTGTGTCAGGTTCTTATGAATGTTTCTGTGCAAACATTCATCAGCAAAGAAAATTCATCCTTCTTTCGGTTGTGGGTTTTTGCTCCTTGCTACCTGTTTTTTTTCTACCTGTTTCAAAGGCCTCCACTGTTGCTGGGTAACGCTCTCCCAGGATTCTTCCAGTGCCTCTACCTGGTGACACACTTGTGATGATACTGTACCTTTCAGACATGTATTTGTGTCATGTTTCCTGTGCAGGATTTGTTTGAGCAGTCAGTTCTATTAACCGGTGTCTGTAATCGGCAGCCCCTGATGTTACTGCAGCAGCAGCATAATTGATTTTAATTGCTTAAATGTCTGTTTTAATCTGGGCTATTTTTCCATTGGAGGCAGGAAATGGGAGGCAGGTTCGATTGGCGGGCACTAGGAAAGTAAGCATCGCCCTGCCCAAATCGGCAATCTCTGTGCGAGGTGTTAAAATAATGAGAGGCTCTTCCTGTTCAAAGTGGCCTGGGCAAGTTGGAGCTGGAGCCTGAGATAGGGAAAGGCCACGTTACTGAAATATTATTACAATCAGTACCTTTTCTTCCAGGTTATTAAATGAAACTGTTTGAACGCTGCCGTCCCCTGTCCCCCCCGCCAGGGTTCAAGAACAAAGAAAATCACAGTACAGGAACAGGCCCTTCGGCCCTCCAAGCCTGCACCGACCATGATGCCCGACTGAACTAAAACCCCCTACGCTTCTGGGGACCATATCCCTCTATTCCCATCTCATTCATGTACTTGTCAAGACGCCCCTTAAAAGTCACTACCGTATCCACTTCCACTACCGCCCCCGGGACGAGTTCCAGGCACCCACCACTCTCTGTGTAAAAAATCTGCCTTGTACGTACGTCTCTTTTAAACCTTGCCCCTCGCACCTTAAACCTGTGCCCCCTAGTAATTGACTCTTCCACCCTGGGAAAAAGCTTCTGACTATCCACTCTGTCCATGCCCCTCATAATGTAAACTTCTATCAGGTCTCCCCTCAACCTCCGTCGCTCCAGCGAGCCAGCTTCAGAGAGTTCCCGATAGCCAGCCGCTGGGGGCATGGTTGTATCTTTTATATCTTCTCCTTCCCGTACCGTTAAAACAATGGCAAATTAGGCTCAGAATGTTGGAGCTTCATTGAGTGTAATCCTTGCATCCCTGACAGTTCAATCACATCAGGTGTTGAAACTTTAACACATGTCTCACCAACATTTGTGTGTGTGTGTGTACGTGTGTGGGTGTGTGTGTGCGTGCATGTGTATGCATCTGAGAATGTGCGTGCGTGTGTGTGTGCGCATGCGTGCGTGTGTGTGATGTGTGGGCGTGTGCGCATGTATGTGTGTGTGAGTGTGCATGCATGTGTGTGCGTGTGTGATGTGTGTGTGTGTGTGTATGCGTGTGTGTGTGTGTGAGTGATGTGTGTTTATGTGAGTGTGTGTGCATGCATGTGTGCGCATGCGTGTGTGTGCGTGTGAGAGTGCGCATCCACGTGTGTGTGCGTGTGAGTGATGTGTGTGTGTGTGTGTGTGTGCGTGCATGTGTGTGTGTGATGTGTGTGGGTGTGTATGTATGTGCGTGTGAGAGTGTGCGTGATGTGCGTGTGCGTGTGTGATGTGTGTGTGTGAGTATGTGCGTGCGTGATCCATTGTCACATATCACATGACTGCAGTGCAGCAGTAAAATGTGACACCCCAGATGCACATTCTGGTAATAGTTTGTTCCTGTTTATGAGTCACATAAACAGCATTCATCACAGGTCAACCCAGAGTTCTCCAGAAAGGAAGTTGAATCAACCATCAATTGTGGAAAGTTGTCCAATTGACTTGGAGGTGTGGGACAGTAACTGTGTGGGGGTTTTGGTGGGTGGGGATGGGGGTGGTGAGTGGAGGTGTGGGACAGTAACTGTGTGGGGGTTTTGGTGGGTGGGGATGGGGGTGGTGAGTGGAGGTGTGGGGCAGTAACTGTGTGTGGGTTTTGGTGGGTGGGGGTGGGGGGGTGAGTGAAGGTGTGGGACAGTAACTGTGTGGGGGTTTTGGTGGGTGGGGGCGGGTGAGTGGAGGTGTGGGACAGTAACTGTGTGGGGGTTTTGGTGGGTGGGGGAGGGGGGGTGAGTGGAGGGGTGGTTTCCAATCATGTGGAGGTGGGCATGGGAACGGTGTGGGGTTGATCACCCAATGAGTATCCACAGTCATAAGATCATGGTGTGGCCATTCAGCCCATTGGGCCTGATCCACCATTCAGTTAAGATCCTCGCTCCTCTGGGAATAGGAAGTTCCAATGATTCACAACCCTTCTGAGTGAAGAGATTCCTCCCTCACTCAGTCCAAAATGGCCATCCCTTTACACTCAGATGGTGACCCCGTGTTCTAACTCCTCCAGTCTCTCGGCATCAACCCTGTCAAACCTTCTCAGAATTTGATATCCTTTAATGAGATCATGGATGTCTTGTGATGCAGTGGGGTAGCATCCCTCCCTCTCAGCCAGAAACTCCAGGTTCAAATCCCACTCCAGGACTCGATGGTTCATAACGGAGCCAAACAGGGCGAGGAGCGAAGCTCCCAAACAGGCATCAAGGGAAGATGGCAGGAGGGAGAGGGTTCCTGTTCAGCCATGTAATGGGAAGGAATTGGAGCTTCTATATTGGGGCATCGCTGTCTATATATCCAGACTACAACACGCATGTAAAAGTACGTGTTGTCAGATTCCTTGGGGAGGGCCAGTAAGCTGAGTTGTTGGTGTGGATCAGATAGGTGTCACTGGCATGGCGTCCAATCCCGTTCTGGCTGGGGTGGAGTCGGGACCTGCTTCTCGCCCAACCCGGGGTGGAGATTGCCGGCAACGGGTCAGTCCTGTCTTTGGGCATAAAACTGAAAAAGAATGAGCCAATCTCTCCCTCTAATTCTTTCCCTCTAATTCTTTCCAGTTCTCTAACGGCCAGGTATCAAATTCCAAGCTACCCAGAATAGAGAAACTGCAATAGGAAATGGTGTTCCTTGACAAGGCAACAGCACACTGTTGTGTCACCTCATTAAAAAGCACCATGTTACACCGAACAGCTTGTGCATCCATTACTGTTTATATATCATTAGACTCATAAAACACTCAACTGTGCTGTATTCAGCTGCTTGACTGAGCCTGTTCCAGAATCTAGAAGCTGCGTTGGTTCCTCTACTCTGCTCCCAGACGTGGATACCCCAGGGTGAATGCTAATTAACCAGTAATCTAGTGACCGAGTGTGACACAATCTCACATTTATTAAACTCTTGCAATTCGTTGTTGAGACGGATTACATAACTGGTAGGATTTTCTGAAAAATATTTCCATATTGTCCATACTGTGCAGAAGGAGGTCATTCGGCCCATCGAGTCTGCACCGACTTGCAAAGTGGGATTAACTCCTGGGCTGCGGGAAGCCACTGGAGTTAGGCCCAACGTCCGCGAAAGAGTTCAAAGGCAAACAGACAAGAGGATCTTACCCATGCACTCCCGACCTGGACAGTTCCAGTGCAGGATTAGGCACTCCCTCGCCCTCCACAGCCTCTTAGATTTGCCATGAACCACAGGCTATACCCCTCCAATCACTCCTCATGACCCCGAGACTTCCATGTCAACCTATGCTCTTCCAGGAACCCCCATGGCCCCTCATATTACACTTGCCAACCTATGGCACTTCTATGACCAGTCACACAGTATACATTTTGGACAGAACCATAAAACCCTGTAGTAACAATGTGAAAAATATTTAAAAGAGAGTTTTTAATTTATAGAAATTTCTTTCACGACAGCCCTACATAAGCGACAATTTCCAGATTCTTTAAACCATCAATAGCAGAAACTGCAAGCACTTGAACTTCTTTATCTTGTGTCAGTAAAACTTGTGTAATTGACAGAACAGATCACAGAGAAGGAGCTGTCAATGAAGAAATGTTTTCCCGGGAATAAAGCTGTATCAACAGACTAATGGATGTCTGGGCTCTCAGCCAAGTCTCATTATGCATTCTTGGGGGGTTGTTGGAGAGGCATAGGTTGTCACAAAACACGTGGGGGAGGGGGCGCCATAAGGAAGAATAGTGGGAATGAGGTGGCTTGAGTTGACATGGATAGGGCATGTCGAGTGTGTGTGTGCGTGTGTGTGTGTGGGGGGGGGGGGGTGGTGGGGGTGGGGGTGAGTGCTTTATGGCTGTTTTTTGTTTTTGTAATTAATTGTAACTGGGATAATTCCTAGCGCTCTCAGACAGGTCCCCTAAACAGCACGCCTTGGCACCCAGCATCCTCTGTGTTTGCCTTTGAACTCTTTTGTGGCCTCCCGCAACCCAGGAGTTACTCCCACTTTGCAAGCATTTTCTCAGGAGACGGGCATGCTGAGCTGGGAAATTTCCTATCTCCCGCTACTCGCCTTGAAGATGAACAGCCAGCCCTAAAAGCAGCCAAGTTCTTTGCACTTCTCTGTTGATTGCAATGGGACCAGAGAATCCCATTGGCGTGAACGGTCGGAGAATTCTGGCCCTTCTCTTAGCACCTCTCAATTCGACGTTGAACATTGAATACAGGACTTGTGACATCTTATTGAAGTTGCACAAGACATTGGTAAGGCCACACTTGGAATACTGTGTACACAGTTCTGGTCACCCTATTGTAGAAAGGATATTATTAAACTAGAAAGAGTGCAGAAAAGATTTACTAGGATGCCATCAGGACTTGCTGGTTTGAGTTATAAGGAGAGGCTGAATAGACTGGGACTCTTTACCCTGGAGTGTAGGAGGCTGAGGGGTGATCTTATAGAGGTCTATAAAATAATGAGGGGCATAGATCAGCTAGATAGTCAATATCTTTTCCCAAAGGTAGGGGAGTCTAAAACTAGAGGGCATAGGTTTAAGGTGAGAGGGGAGGGATACAAAAGGGTCCAGAGGGGCAATTTTTTCACTCAGAGGTTGGTGAGTGTCTGGAATGAGGTGCCAGAAGTAGTTGTAGAGGTGGGTACAATTTTTTCTTTTAAAAAGCATTTAGATAGTTACATGGGTAGGATGGGTATAGAGGGATATGGGGCAAATGCGGGCAATTGGGACTAGCTTAGTGGGTAAAGAAAAAGGCAGCATAGACAAGTTGGGCCGAAGGGCCTGTTTCCATGCTGTAAACCTCTATAACTCTATGACGTGGCATCAAGTTTTCTTTGCTAATGCTTCATTGAAATTTAGTTGCCTGAAAGGCACTGTACAATTGGCACAACTGAAGGTTGTTATTTACTCACTTTTAAAAATGGCAATATTCTGGATCATTTTTCCACCACCTTGTGGGGGAAATATCTTTCTTGGTATAAAAAAATCAAATGTTTAAGTTTAATACTCTCATGGGAGTTGTGCCTGAAGAGACCACTGGTTGTTGAACCAACACTGGAGTGTTGTGAGCTCTGTCTCCAGTCCACTTTGTCTCCTGAGTGCAGCAACTCATTGGGAAAACTCCAATTGTTCTGTTTCATTGAAGCTTAAACCACTTATTTGTTTGGCTGGCTGGTTCTTTTTGAAGCCAAGCCTGTACACTTGCAAATTTGATCTCAAAATAACCAATTCAATCAGGAGTGGTGGTTGGGTGGGGTCCAGGAGTGGTGGGGGCTGTGAGGGGGTGACGACCTTTACCGCACCTGCCCCCCCACCCCCAATGTGAAAACAAA
This sequence comes from Mustelus asterias, assembly GCF_964213995.1. Taxonomy (NCBI): domain Eukaryota; kingdom Metazoa; phylum Chordata; class Chondrichthyes; order Carcharhiniformes; family Triakidae; genus Mustelus; species Mustelus asterias. The sequence continues at coordinate 80,854,075 of NC_135818.1, forward strand.
ATCCTGGGCGGCACAGTGGCACAGTGGTTAGCACTGCTGCCTCCCAGTGCCAGGGACCCGAGTTCGATTCCCGGCTTGGGTCACTGTCTGTGTGGAGTCTGCACGTTCTCCCCGTGTCTGCGTGGGTTTCCTCCGGGTGCTCCGGTTTCCTCCCATAGTCTGAAAGACGTGCTGGTTAGGGTGCATTGACCTAAACAGGCGCCGGAATGTGGCGACTGGGGGAATTTTGCAACAACTTCATTGCAGTGTTAATGTAAGTCTTACTTGTGACTAATAAATAAACTTTTTTTTAACTTTAGGAATAATTCCAAATATAGCAACAGCAATAAAAGTTCTTCATATTGAGAGGGTGTCATATCATTCATCAAGTTGCAGCCAATGTGGAAATCCAGCTTGATTTGATTTGATTTATTATTGTCAGATGTATTGGGACATAGTGAAAAGTATTGTTTCTTGCGCGCTATACAGACAAAGCATACCGTTCATAGAGAAGGAAACAAGAGAGTCCAGAACGTAGTGTTATAGTCATAGCTAGGGTGTAGAGAAAGATCAACTTAATGCGAGGTAGGTCCACTCAAAAGTCTGACAGCAGCAGGGAAGAAGCTGTTCTTGAGTCAGTTGGTACGTGATCTCAGACTTTTGTATCTTTTTCCCGACGGAAGCAGGTGATCCCGTGTGTTTGCTGTCTGGAGTCAGCGGCGACGCTTGGTCATGTCATGTGGCCTGAGTGGATGAGGCCTTCATTCCCAAAGACTATGGGGATCTTGTTATTGGCACAGGTCCAATGTGTCTGCACTACAGGAGTGTCTGAAAGCGAGACTTCAAGTTGGCCAGGATGGGAGTTGGTGCATTGGGGGGTCCTGGCTGCTGACCAGAATGCCGAGAGACAAACAGTGCAGAAGGGCGGAGAGAAAGCAGAGAATCAAAGAAATGACCAGATCTCAGAATCTTAGAATCCCTACAGTACAGAAGGAGGCCATTTGACCCATCAGGTCTACACCAAATCTCTGACAGAGTATCATCCCCCTGTCCTATCCCAGTAACCCCACATATTTATCCCGCTACCTCACACATTTTGGGACACCAAGGGGCAATTTGACGTGGCCAATCCACCTAACCTGCACATTTTCGGACACTAAGAGGCAACTTAGCACGGCCAATCCACCAAACCTGCAAACCTTTGGATTATGGGAGGAAACCGGAGCACCCAGAGAAAATAGGGAGAATGTGCAAACTTTACACAGATAGTCACCCAGGGCCAGAGAATCGAACCCCGGGTTCTTGGTGCTGTGAGGCAGCAGTGCTTACCACTGTGCCACCCCCGATGGCAGAAAAGAGTGGCCTGTAGAAAGGAGAAAACATCTTGGACCAAGTTATTCATATGTGCTGGCTAGGCTAGGGACTGCCACTGACTACTCAGTCTCTAAAACCATCCAATCCAGGCACTGGCCACTGTCTCCCAAGACAGACGGATGGCATTAGTAAAGCATAGTAATGTAGGGTTGGTTTCCCTATTGCTGCCTGCAGAGTTCTCCACCAAACGAGATGCTGAGGCATGCATTACACCATTATATGTATGATTTAATACACTGGATGATTGCAAAACAATTTCTTCAGCAGAGTCTCCTGAGGGCTCCTTCCTCAGCCAAGCAAGCTGCACTTCTGGCGAATGAATACGGAAAGCATTAAATTGCAGCTCGCTACCCTCTTCTATCATTGAAATGTAACTAAACTAACGTCAGGAGTCTTGCCTCACAGTCACATTAGAAAGCTCAGTAATCGCTTGCTGATTCTTCATGAGGAGGTTGCGAACACGCTGCACTCACTTCATCTTAATGAACTCCTCTCTCGCACGGGGCGATGGGATAATCCCTCCTTTTTATTTGGCGAGCCTAATTTATCAGCCTTGTTACAACAAAGACCAGCAGCTTATCTGAATCACGGGGAAGAACCTAATCCCCAGACACGCCGGGCGATTGGGTAACTTGCTATTTCTGAATGAAATCAGCCTCTCTTCCTGGCTTCCGATTTGGCCCAATTTACATTGTCACCCTGACGTTGCACCAAAGTTACAGATTGCCTCGAGGCTAGAAAGAAGGGGGTGGCACGGTGGCACAGTGGTTAGCACTGCTGCCTCACGGCGCCAGGGACACGGGTTCGATTCCTGGCTTGGGTCACTGCCCCTGTGCTGAGTCTGCATGTTCTACCCGTGTCTCCGTGGGTTTCCTCCGGGTGCTCCGGTTTCCTCCCACAGTCAAAATTTGTGCGGGTTAGGTGGATTGGCCATGCTAAATTGTCCCTTATTGTCAGGGGGACGAGCTAGGGTAAATACTCGGGGTTATGGGGAACAGGGGAATTACGTGGCATTGCCCCTCAGTGTCAGGGGGTTATGTGGGATAACAAGGATAGGGCCTGGGTGGGATTGTTGTCCATGCAGGCTCGATGGGCTGAATGGTCTCTTTCTGCACTAAAGGGAGTCTATGATTCTATTAAATGGGTGATTTGACATTAGCTTAACAAGATCGGGCTATAATTTGTGTTTAGAGATAGATTTTAAACTAACTTTCCAACCGCAGACTCCTTGGGCGGGATTTTCCAAGACTGGAAAATCGGAAAATCCCTCCTGAGATCAACGGATCTTTGCATGGTCCATCCCCCTTCCCCCTTTTCCTCCCGAAGTCAACAGAAATTTCCGCAGTCCACCGCTTGCCCGCTCCGATTCCATGGCGGGCGGGGCGGTAGAATTCTGGCGCAGGTGTGTATCTGAGGGGAATGCATTTGAGGTAGCCCACTTGGACCTCAGCAAGGATTTTTACAAGGTCCCACACGGGAGGCTGAGAGCAAAGGTAAGAACCCATGGGATTCAAGGAAGTTTGGCAAATAGAATGGAGATTTGGCTGAGTTTAAGTTTATTTATTAGTGTGGTAGGAATGTATTCAAGAGGCGGCTGGATATAGCACTTGGGGCGAATGGGATCGAAGGTTATGGGGAGAAAGCAGGATGAGGCTATTGAGTTGGACAATCAGCCATGATCGTGATGAATGGCGGAGCAGGCTTGAAGGGCCAAATGGCCTCCTGCTCCTATCTTCTAAGTTTCTAGGAAGCAGAGGATTTTGGTCAAGGGGTATTTTTCGGACTGGAAGGCTGTGTCCAGTGGGATCAGTTTTGGGGCTCTTGCTGTTTGTGTTTATATGAATGGTTTAGACTTGAATGCAGGAGGGTTGAACGTAGGAGGTTTGTAGATGATACAAAAATCGGTAGGATGGCAAATAGTGAGGAGGATGGTCTCAGATTACAGGAGGATGTAGACAGGCTGGTCAGATGGGCTGATCAATGGCAAATGGAATTCAATCTGGATGAACGTGAGTTGATGCACTTGGGCAGGACAAGCAAGGGAAGGGAATACATGATGAACGGCAGGACCCTGGGAAACACTGAGGATCAGATGGACCTTGGTGTGCCGGTACACTGGTCCCTTAAGGTGGTAGGACTGGTGGATAAAGTGGTTGAGAATGTATATTTGCTTTTATTGGCCAAGGCATAGAGGCTAAGAGCAGAGAGGTTATGCTGGAACTATATATAATGTTGGTTAGGCCACAGCTAGAGTATTGTGTGCAGTTCTGGAATCCCCATTGTAGGTGGGATGTGATAGCACTGGAAAGGGTGCAGAGGAGATTTACCGGAATGCTGCCTGGGTTACAGAGTTTTAGTTATTGGAGATTGGGGTTGTTTTCCTTGGAGCAGAAGAGACTGGGGGGGGAGGGGGGGGGGGAGCACATGATTGAGATATAAAATTATATGGGGCATAGATAGACTAAACAGCAAGAAACCCTACCCCTTAGTGGAGGGATCAATGACTAAGGGCCATAGATTTAAGGTAAGGGACAGGAGGTTCAGAAGGGATGACAAATAGCCATCCAACCAATTCCCACTTCCCTGCTTTTGGCCTGTGGTCTGGTGGGACACTTTCAATGCATGTCCAAAACCTTTTTAAGTGTTATGCAGCTTTCTTCCTTTTCCTTTCTTTCAGATCCCCCCTCACCCATGGGATGGAAAAGAATTTCCCCTCAAATCACCTCTAGCATCTTACCCTGAATCTTTGCCCCCAATATGCATCCCTCAACCAAGGAGATTGGACCTCCCTGTCTACTTTATCTAGACGCCTCATAATTTTATACACTTCAAACGGGATCTTCCCTCAGCCCCCTTTGTTCCGGAGAAAACAATCCCAATCTCTCCTCACAGCTAACATTCTCCAGTCCAGAAAGCACCCTGGGAAATCTGCTCCAATTGGGTCCTTCATCAGTGTCAAATTCCAGTCTTATGGTGAGGGGCGGCTGCTCTTTAAGAGGTGCTGAATTCCGGCATGGTGCACAGTGGTCAGCACTGCTGCCCCACAGCGCCAGGGAGCCGGGTTCAATTCCAGCCTCGGGTCACTGTCTGTGTGGAGTTTGCACATTCTCCCCGTGTCTGCATGGGTTTCCTCCGGGTGCTCCTGTTTCCTCCCACACTCCAAAGATGTGCGGGTTAGGTTGATTGGCCGTGCTAAATTGCCCCTTAGTGTCAGGGGGACTAGCTAGGGTAAATGCATGGGGTTATGGGGATAGGGCCTGGGTGGGGTTGTGGTCGGTGCAGACTCGATGGGCCGAATGGCCTCCTTCTGCACTGTAGGGATTTTATGTTTGACCCACATTTACATCTCCCCCCTCGCCCGGCGCACTGAAGCTTTTCGATACGCAGGGAACATGTGTAAATGGTGGCGAGATGTGTGTTGCACAAAATTCTGGAAGGCCCATCTCCTCACGCCTCTTGTCACAGTTCCCAGCCGGCAAACTCGGTGTGAATTTCTACTGCTATAAATACCTGTGCGTCTCTTCCACCAACTTGTCTGAGACATATAAGCACGTACTCTGACAGAAGGACTGTATGAATTTCTGCAGCCTTGGAGCTGGATAAATGAATACACACCCAAACACACACACATTCACATACACACATACACACACATACACATGCACACATACACATACATACACATGCACACATCCACACACACGCACATGCACACATACACACAGACACACATGCACGCACACACACTCATACACACATACACACATACACATACACGCACACACACACACACACACACACACATATGCACACACACACACAGACACACATGCACACACACACACAGACATATACACACACATACACACACACGTGCACACACACACACACACGCACATGCACACATGCGCACACTCACACATGCACACACACACATACATACACACACATTCACACACACGTGCACACACACACTCACACGCACATGCACATGCACACACGCACATGCACACATACACACAGACACACATGCACGCACACACACATGCACACACACACACACTCGCACACACTCACACACACATGTGTGAGGAACACTGACGGAAAGTAAGCCATGAACACATCAAGCGTGTTTCAAATATCTATGTTATTAATGGTCTTTCAGGCAGCTGTCACAGTGTGAAATTGGTTTTTATCTGACTGCTTTTCTAGAATCTTACATATATAACTCCCTTGTCTTTCTCCTTCCCTGTGAGCCAGGCTATGATTAACTTCTCAGGTCCCACTGTAAGGGCAGTCGAAGAAGCTTTCATTTAATTTCATTATAGACTTTATCTAAAGGCTGTTTGATTGCCTTCCCCTAGGGTTGATGGATGTACTGAACAGTGCGTTTAGGGTTAGTGCTAAATAGGCCACGGAGGTCCCAGGTTCTCACCCACATCTGTCTTATTATCTCAACATCTTAACGTCAATAGTCTGAGCTCTCAAGCATGGGGAGGTGTGTGCGACGGAGTTCTAATCTGGTGACACCTTCAGAAAGATTTGATTTGATTTATTATTGTCACATGTATTAACATACAATGAAAAGTATTGTTTCTTGCGCGCTATACAGACAAGGCATACCATACATAGAGAAGGAAAGGAGAGAGTACAGAATGTAGTGTTACAGTCATAGTTAGGGTGTAGAGAAAGATCAACTTAATGCAAGATAGGTCAATGCAAAAGTCTGACAGCAGCAGGGAAGAAGCTATTCTTGAGTTGGTTGGTACATGTCCTCAGACTTTTGTATCTTTTTCCCGAAGGAAGAAGGTGATCCCATGTGTTTGCTCTCTGGAGTCAGCGGCGACTCTTGGCTATGTCAACTGACCCGAATGGATATGGCCTTCATTCCCAAAGACTATGGCGATCGATCTTGTTATTGGTACAGGTCCAACAGGCCACCCATGTCTGCACTACAGGAATGTCTGAAAGTGAAATTCAAGTTGGCCAGGATGGGAGTTGGTGCATTGGGGGGTCCTGACTGCTGACCAGAATGCCGAGAGGCAAACAGTGCAGAAGGGCGGAGAGAAAGATCAACTTAATGTGAGGTAGGTCCATTCAAAAGTCTGACAGCAGCAGGGAAGAAGCTGTTCTTGAATCGGTTGGTACGTGTCCTCAGACTTTGTATCTTTTTCCCGACAGAAGAAGGTGGAAGAGAGAATGTCCGGGGTGCATAGGGTCGTTAATTATGCCGGCTGCTTTTCCTAGGCAGCAGGAAGTGTAGACATAGTCAATGGGTGGGAGGCTGGTTTGTGTGATGGATTGGGCTTCATTCACAACCCTTTGTAGCTTCTTGCAGTCTTGGGCAGAGCAGGAGCCATACCAAGCTGTGACACAACCAGAAAGAATGCTTTCTATGGTGCATCTGTAAAAGTTGGTGAGAGTCATAGTGGACATACCAAATTTCCTTAGTCTTCTGAGAAAGTAGAGGCATTGGTGGGCTTTATTGACTATAGTGCCAGAACAGATTGTTGATGATCTGGAGAGGAGGTGGTAGAAGCAGATACAATAGCAATGTTGTAGAATGAACACGAAATAGAGGGATACAGACCGCAATGAGGCAAAAGGTCTTTAGTTTCGCAAGGTGTCATGTGTTGACACAGGCTTGGTAGGCCGAAGGGCCTGTTCCTGTGCTGTATTGTTCTTTGTTCTAAGATGGCAGACATTGAAGGCAAAGACTCGGGTGGCACCTCAGTGAACTTGCTGGCGAGCGAACGGCCGGGAACAATAATGCAACGTGGGTGGAAGTCCCAACTCAAGAATTGGAAATCGGTGCAGAGGGAGTCAGGAAGCGTGAATCAACTTGTGGCAAAATAAAAACAGAATTGCCTCACTGATTTTCCACAGGGAAGCATCTGTGCTGTCCTTCGCTAGTCTGGTTCATGTGTGAGTCCAGTCCCAAATCAACATAGTTGACTCTAAAGAGCCCTCCGCCTAGGCTGAGCAAGGTTTTCAATCAGGTTAAACTGCCACAAGGAATTGTCCATGGATGTCAGTGAGGAGGGAAGGCAGCTCACCACCATTTTCTCAGGACTATTAGGTGTGGACAATGCATACCAGCTTTGCCAGTGATGCTCACATCGTGAGAATAGTTTTTTAAAAAAAGAATGGGACTATAAAATAATGGGCAAAATGGAAGGGAAACCAAGACCCCATGTGCGGATATAAGTCCACATGCAGGCAATGGAGCAGGCAAAACACTTGACTCTTGTTTCATTTGGAAACACTTGCATGGTACAGACCCAGCTGATCACAGTGAGTCTTACTATTGCTGCTTGTGTCCACCCAATGGTGCATGGTGGCTGGAGGTGACCCTGCAGCAGTTCATACAAATAGTGGCGGACAACTAAAGATCTTCTCATCAATCCAACCTATCCTGCAGAATTGTGATGTCTCATGTATCGGAATATGTGCAACAGCCCGTCCCACCCAAAACCATGCGAGATAAAACAGAACATGCTGGAAAATCTCAGCAGGTCCGACAGCATCTGTGGAGAGAGAATAGAGCCAACGTTTCGAGTCGGGATGATCCTTCGTCAAAGCTTTGATTTTAATATTCTCATCCTTATTTCCAAATGTCTTGAATGACTCCCTCCCTTTCCTTTCTCCACAATCGCCTCCAGCCCTCTAAATATGGACGGCACGGTAGCACAGTGGTTAGCACTGCTGCCTCACAGTGCTAGGGACCCGGCTTGGGTCACTGTCTGTGCGGAGTTTGCACATTCTCCCCGTGTCTGCGTGGGTTTCCTCCGGGTGCTCTGGTTTCCTCCTACTGTCTGAAAGACATGCTGGTTAGGTGCATTGGCCACGCTAAATTCTCCCGCACTGTACCCAAACGGGCGCTGGAATGTGGGGATTTTCACAGTAACTTCATTGCCATGTTAATATAAGCCTACTTGTGACACTAATAAATAAACTTTAAATATATCTGCCCCGCTCTAATTTTGCCCTCTTATGCATCCCCGATTTTAATCACACCATCATTGGTGGCCGTATCTTCAGCTGTCCAGGCCCCAAGCCTCAACCTTCAAAATTCCTCCCTTAAGCTTGTTTACCCCTCTATCTCTCTTTCCTCCTCTAACTTGCTCTGTAGAAACCTTGCTCTTTGGCCGAGCTGCCCTACCCTTTGTTTGTGTGGTCAGGCTTTGTTCTAGAATGCTCGGACACTGTGCATTGGGATATGTCATTGGCTGTGATTTTCTAGCTTCCGCCCCCACCCCCCCGCTCCTGCCCCACCCCCCACAACATGCTTTCTGGTGGTGGAGGAGGGCTGCCATTGGCCAATGGGTTCCCCAGGGGTGGGGCCAGCCAGCAGCGCAGATGGCCATTGACTTCAGTGGGACTGGAAGATCCTGCCAGCGGCCAATGGCGAGCTGCCTCTGCCGCTGGAAAACCTGTCATGGGGGAGCCGGAACATCCCAGCCATTATGTCAAGGGTGCTATATAAATGCAAGTTGTTGACAGGCATTGGAGCTAGCTGTCTGTAAAAAAGTTCAATAACTTAATCTGAATTACCATAGAATCAGAGAATCATCAAACTGTAGAATCATAGAATTCCTTCAGTGGAGGAGGCCATTCGGCCCATCGGGTCTGCACCGACTCTCTGACAGAGCACCCACCCAAGCACTATCCCCATGACCTCACAAATGTATTTCTCTAATCCTCCTAACCACACATCTTTGGACACTAAGGGGCAATTTAACATGGCCAATCCACCTAATCTGCACATCTTTGGATTGTGGGAGGAAGCCAGAGCTCCCGGAGGAAACCCACACAGACACGGGGAAAACGGGCAAACTCCACACGGACAGTGACCCAGAACCCGGGTCTCTGGCACTGTGAGGCAGCAGTGCTAACCACTGTGCCACCCTGACTGGGTAGAACCCAGATCAGGATATCTCTGATTTGAGCCAATACATCTGATTGGAAAATAGAATCATAGAATTCTACAGTGCAGAAGCAGGCTATTTGGTCCAAGTCTGCATCGACCACAATCCCACCCAGCCCCTATCCCCGTAACCCTACGTATTTACCCTGCTAGTCCCCTTGACACTAAGGGGCAATTTAGCATGGTCAAGTAACCTAACTTGCACATCTTTGAACTGTGGGAGGAAACCGGAGTACCCAGAGGAAACCCACGTAGACATGGGGAGAATGTGCGAACTTCGCACAGACAGTGACCCAAGCCGGGAATCGAACCTGGGCCCCTGGCGCTGTGAGGCAGCAGTGCTAACCATTATGCCACCGTGCTGCCCAAGAGCTGATACACGGCAGGAAACCATCATCATTTAGGCATCTTAGCAATAAAAAAGTATCCCAGCTAGCCCTGAGTCAACGTAGTATTTGATGGGTTCCACTGATCTTTGATTGGACCACTTACCTCTCCCTTTTAACTCCAGTCTCTACAAGCTCAGCTTTCCTGTGCCTTGATCAAGTTTTATTTTTGCTTCTTCTTCAGATGGTTCCCTGTTAATAGACAACCATGCTGTAATAGTCCCTCTGCACTCACGCCTAAATGTTGCTGTGGAATTGTACAAATGTAAATGAACTTCCCCATGGCTTAGTGATAAAGGCTCTGCCTTGGGTAGTATTGTGCTTTTTTTTTGCAAATCACAACACTTATTTCCACCCTTTCATTACAATAATGTGAGACAGATGGTACCAAAGCTGATCATTGCAGAAGCATTAAGGCAGACACTGGCACGCTTTCACTCCTCTGTTTATCTGTACCATTTATTTATCCTCCAGCTCGAATTCTCACTTTCCTTCCACGCGAATGAATTAAACAGGTCACTCCAGCAAACGTGAATTTTCTCTCTCCTTCTGTGTACCTGTTTCAAACACAGGAAAGAACCGGCATTGATACAGGACAGTACACAATCTCAAGATGTCCCAAGGCATTTTTCAGACAACGGAGTTCTTTCGAAGGGATTGTTCTCATGTCGGTAGCGCAGCAGCCAAACTGTGCACATCCAATGACTGGAATATGATTGCTTTTGGGATATTGGTTAAGGAGGCTGGATACCAGGAACACACTCACCAAACTAATGGCCATGGGATCTTTTGTGCCTCCCTCAGAGAGCAGGGAGACCCTTGTCTTAACATCCAACATACGGCACTTCTGACAGTGCAGCACTTCCTCAGTCCAGCACTGGAATGTCAATTCAGATTATAGACTCAAATCTTTTGCTGGTTGGTTGCATATTTAAATATCTCAAAGCATTGCAGATAAGACACAGGTTTCTAAGTGTTGTTATGGTTCAGGTCAGAAACTCCAAGGTGTTTTATGGAGCCCACCTGGATCATAGAATCATAGAAGAATCATAGAATCATAGAATCCCTACAGTGCAGCAGGAGGCCATTTGGCCCACAGAATCTGCAGCGACAACAATCCCACCCAGGCCCTATCCCCTAACCCTGTATATTTACCCTACTAATCCCCTTGACAACTAAGGAGCAATTTAGCATGGCCAATCAACCTAACCCACATATTCTTGGACTGTGGGAGGGAACCAGAGCACCTGGAGGAAACCCACGCAGACACGGGGAGAACGTGCAAACTCCACACAGACAGTCACCCAAGCCAGGAATCGAACCCGAGTCCCTGGTGCTGTGAGGTTGCAGTGCCAAGCACTGTGCCACCATGTCGCCCCCGTACGTTTTGCATCTTGAATTTGGCTAGGATAAGAATGATAGGTTTCACTTCAAGTATGATTCAAACGACCCACTAGGGAGCTTTTATCAAACAAAGTTGATTTAAGAATATAGTTAACATGAACAGTAAGAAATTAGCAATACCTTTCATCAATTACAAACAAAAAACAAACAATCATGATATGGTACAACCCTTAATGAATACAGGAACTGTCCCAATCAAACCAATCCCATAAACCTTTCAAACAGGTTTAATACAGCATAGACTAATGCTCTCGTGATACTGGAATTGAGTCATTTGGCTGATGTCTGCAGTTCTCTGGGTCGACTCAGAACAGTTTGAAGTCAGAACAGTTTGCCAAAACACCAGGGAGTCTCGACAAGCGGCCAACAGCAGATCCCCCCCTCTTCAGAAAGGCAAGACCTTGCTTTCAGTTAACCAGCAGAATTTCCAAAACCAGGGAGAAAGAGACTTCTTTTCAGCCTTACGCCCTTTCTAAAACTAAAACTCAAACTAAACAGCAGCTCAAACTGAAAATGAAAGAACTGTCACTGACCTGCCAACAGTTTTTTTTTCCCAACAATGGAGAGTCACAAATATCCCAGTAAAAATAAACAAATTCCCGATTAGGCAGCAATAAAAGGATATCTCCAGACAAGCCAGTGCCATAATGACATCAGCTAAGGCTGTGAGCTGAGAAATACTGAAGCTGTGAGAGCTGCAGAGATCATGATTTTAAAAATATCTCTTAAAGGTACACTAACATCACAGTGTGCTACGGGTTTAAATATAGCATTTCAACATATATCTGCAATCACAAAATGTCTGCACTCATGCGTAGAGCTCAGCTTCTAGTTTTATGTTAATTTTAGCTCAGAGTGAATACCCAGGCTTAATCAATCAATCACAGTGAGCAAAGATCAGTTACCAGACTCACTTAATCAAGCACAGAACAAATGACTACAAGAATGGCTGTTTGGTTTAGACAGAGAATGCCTCCTCTGAGCAACAGCCCTGTTGCCCAATTTATTTATTTTACTTAGAAGTACCGCAAGTAGCTTACATCAACACTGCAATGAAGTTACTGTGAAATTCCCCTAGTTGCCACATTCCAGCGCCTGTTTGGGTACACTGAGGGAGAATTTAGCATGGCCAATGCACCTAACCAGTACATCTTTCGGACTGTGGGAGGAAACCAGAGCACCCGGAGAAAACCCACGCAGACGTGGGGAAAACGTGCAGATTCCGCACAGACAGTGACCTGAACTGGGATTCGAACATGGGTCTATGGCACTGTGAGGCAGCAGTGCTAACCACTGTGCCATTGAGCAATTCCTTCTCTAAACAAACCCATGTAGGTTTGGAAGCCTGAAGTAGAGACAAGAAAGTTACTGGTACAAGGACCACGATAGGATCAGCCTCCCATGCCTCTGTTTGCTGGGTTCCTGACTGCCGCCTGCAGGCTAACCATTCTGTATTGATTCAGAGAGGGTTTAATGTGAAACAAGAGGACTTTCTGTTTTCCTTTCAGGTTTGATGGTGTCATCCTGACCTTAAACTGTATAAGAGCTTTGGAACCATTATAGAAATAAACATGGAACTGAGATCTATCTGTGTTCCTCCAGCTGAACTGTGAATTCATCCTTTAAAAGGTGCAATTAAGGGATTCAGTCAGAAAACCTGCAAATATAAAGGCCTTGATGTTTGTCTGTGAGTCAGCTATGTAAAGTTGGGACAATTCCTGCCTCTTTGAGCCTTACTTTTTAAAATGGCTGCCCGGACAGCTGATCTTTGGTTGGGATGGATGGGTTATATTTGCAGTCGGGGTGGGAGACCCCAGGAGCAATGAGGAGGGTGCCAGGTTCACAGGGCTCCCGCACTGTGTCCAAAATTTAAAACATGAACCATGCCTCCGACCCTCCCTCCTCACCGCGCCCCCCCCCCCTGCCCCTCACATGCTACCTCATGCACTGTACTCAATCCCATGGCCCCTCGTACCCTGCAAGACAACCTATGGCCCTAACATGCCCCATGGACATTTATAGCCCTTATGCCAACTTAGTGCCAACTCATGCCAACCCATGCTCCCCCATCTACCACCCATTGCCATTACACCCACCATGCCAGCTTACCCAGTGCACACCATGGGTAGATCTCAGTATTCATACAGTGATGAGATAAAATAAAGGGATATATGGGGAGGCAATGGTTTAATGGTATTGCTGCCAGACCAGTAATCCAGACACCCAGCTTTGGGGACTTGGGTTCAAATTCCACCACAGCAGATGGTGAAATTTGGATTCAATAAAAATCTGGAATTAAGAATCTACTGATGATCATGAAACCATTGTCGATTGTCGTAAAAACCCATCTGGTTCACTAGTGTCCTCGAGAGAAGGAAAGCTGCCATGCTTACCAGGTCTAGCCTACATGTGACTCCAGATCCATAGCAATATGGTTGACTCTTGAACGCCATCAGGGATGGGCAATAAATGCATTCCCACCCAGTGATGCCCACATCCCATGAATGAATATAGTAAAATAAATTCTAATTGTCTAATTTTAGATTTGACTACATTCACTAAATATACGCTCCTATTTATAAAGCTCCAGTTACTACATTTACATTGCTTCAACCATGTAATACCTTATGACAACAAGCATTGGAATTCATAGTCCCACTTTAAAGAGTTCATAACCACCTGTAGCTATTAATCGAACAGGCAGGCACCCCGCTGTGATAAAGAATGGTTGTGGAATAAGCCATGAATGAAGTCATCACTAGTTCAGTTATGGAAATACTCAGGCTTATGTCAGCGGACAGAGTGAAATAGCAAGCAATGATATTGTATATTACTTTAGGTATTTTTTCAAAGATTCAAAGGGCAGGATTTTTAAATGCATTACCAGCTTGACAGCTCCCTTCGACAGTTGCTTTTGAAACTTTTGACAGTTGATTTTGACAGGTCTGCTGAAAGTTTGAATGAATTTGACAGTTAATGTATTTATGTACTTTTTGGTGCACGTTCATGTCTAATTTTAACAATTCATTGGGAACCTTATCTCTCCCAATGGGCACCTTTCCTCCCCAAAAGGTCACTACCTCCCCGAAATGGCACTTGACATCCCCCAGAGGTGTCCCAGGACCATATCCAAAGAAGTGCACCAAGTTCAGGCCTACTCTTGTCAGGCGTATGTAGCACACTTAGGGATTCAAAGTCTTAGGCTAACAAAACCCGACTTGAGTGGATTAAAATCACCAGTTCGCGAAAGGCGAACCATCCCTCCATTCCCTCCCCCTGTGAAAATGGGAAGTGCCACACTCCAAGGTGGGGTTTCCAATTCCCTCACACTTCTGCCATTTGTTTCGTCGTGGTAAAATCTGGGTCCAAGTGCTTTGCCACTCAAAGGTACTGGTTTCTATCAAATTGTGAGGTACTTGCCATTCTTCATTACAGACTAAGCAATGAAAATTAATTTAACTGTAAGTTGTAATTTCATTACAACAGGAGCATTTTTCCTGAAATTGATTTGGAATGCATTCCATTTTAATAGCTTTATCTTTGCATCATAGTAACGAGGATTTGATTTATGATTGTTACATGTATTGGGATGCAGTGAAAAGTATTGTTTCTTGCACGCTATACAGACAAAGCATACCGTTCATAGAGAAGGATAGGAGAGGGTGCAGAATAGTAGTGTTACAGGCATAGCTAGGGAGCAGAGAAAGATCAACTTAATATAAGGTGGGGTCCATTCAAAAGTCTGATGGCAGCAGGGAAGAAGCTGTTCTTGAGTCGGTTGGCACGTGACCTCAGACTTTTGTATCTTTTTCCTGATGGAAGAAGATGGAACAGAGTATGTCCAGAGTGCGCGGTGTCCTTGATTATGCTGGCTGCTTTTCTGAGGCAGTAGCAAGTGTAGATGGAGTCAATGGATGGGAGACTGGTTTGTGTGATGGACTGGGCTACATTCACAACTCTTTGTAGTTTCTTGGCAATATCATGGCAGATGTTGAAATTTGAATTCAATAAAAATCTGGAATTACAAGTTTAATGATGAGCATTGTTGGGTGGCACGGTGGCACAGTGGTTAGCACTGCTGCCCCACAGTGCAAGGGACCTGTGTTCTATTTCTGGCTTGGGTCACTGTCTGAACGGAGTCTGTACATTTTCCCCACGCCTGCGTGGGTTTCCTCCGGGTGCTCCAGATTCCTCCCACAGTCCAAAGATGTGCAGGTTAGGTGCATCGGCCGTGCTGAATTGCCCCTTAGTGTCCGGCATGCGTAGGCTAGAGGGATTACTGGGGTAAATATGTGGGATTATGGGGATAGGGCCTGGGTGGGATTGTTGTCGGTGCAGACTCGATGGGCTGGATGGCCTCCTTCTGCACCAAAGGGTTTCTATGATGCCATGTTTTAAAGATCCATCCAATTCACTAATGTCCTTAAGGGCAGGAAATCTGCCATCCTTACCTGGTCTGGCCGACATGTGACTCCAGATCAACAGCAAGGTGGTTGACTCTTAAATGGCCTAGCAAGCCACACAGTTCAAGGGCGATTAGGGATGGGCAATGAATGCTGGCCCAGCCAGTGATGCCTACATGCCATGAATGAATTTTAAAAATCTCCAGCGCCAGGTTTGCAGTTTGCAGTAGCAGCTGTCTCATGACATTACTTCCAGTCTCAACACTGTTTATTTTATTTATTTATTAGTCACAAGTAAGGCTTACATTAACACTGCAATGAAGTCACTGTGAAATTACCCTAGTCGCCACACTCCAGCTCCTGTTTGGGTCAATGCACCTAACCAGCACGTCTTTCAGACTGTGGGAGGAAACCGGAGCACCCGGAGGAAACCCACGCAGACATGGGGGGAATGTGAAAACTCCACACAGACAGTGTGGAATCGAACCCGGGTCCCTGGTGCTGTGAGACGGCTAACCACTGTGCCACTGTGCCGCCCCAGGTCCCTGGCGCTGTGAGTCAGCAATGCTAACCACTGTGCCACCGTGCTGTCCCGGGTCCCTGGCGCTGTGAGGCAGCAGTGCTAACCACTGTGCCACCGTGCCGCCCCAGGTCCCTGGCGCGGTGAGGCGGCCGTGCTAACCACTGTGCCACCGTGCTGCCCCAGGTCCCTGGCGCTGTGAGGCAGCCGTGCTAACCACTGTGCCACCGTGCCGCCTGGAGTTCACCAACTTCAAGTCAAAGTCTTTTCTCCATTTTTTCAGATGACAGTTGTTGGTAACGATTCTACTTTCCCCACTATACCTCCGCTCGACCCATCTCTTGTCCCTTTATTGTCACTTTACCCCATCCTGCTTTTCCTTTTCACTATCATCCGTTTTATCGTTCAACCACCTCCGCCTTTCCAGTTATCACAGACCTTCCCATTTCTTCCTGTCCCTCCTCCCCATCTCTCTGCTCGCTGAGAGTCTAGTCCATCTCAAATGATTTGATTTGATTTGATTTATTATTGTCACATGTATTAGCATACAGTGAAAAGTATTGTTTCTTGCGCACGATACAGACAAAGCATACCATTCATAGAGAAGGAAATGAGAGAGTGCAGAATGTAGTGTTACAGTCATAGCTAGGGTGTAGAGAAAGATCAACTTAATGCGAGGTGGGTCCATTCAAAAGTCTGATGGCAGCAGGGAAGAAGCTGTTCTTGAGTCGGTTGGCACATAACCTCAGGCCTTTGTATCTTTTTCCTGACAGAGGAAGATGGAAGAGAGAATGTCCGGGGTGCGTGGGGTCCATAATTATGCTGGTTCCTTTTCCGAGGTAGCGGGAAGTGTAGACAGAGTCAGTGGGTGAGAGGCTGGTTTGTGTGATGGACTGGGCTACATTCACGACCTTTTGTAGTTTCTTGCGGTCTTGGGCGGAGCAGAAAGAATGCTTTCTGTGGTGCAACTGTAAAAGTTGGTTCGAGTCATAGCTGACATGCCAAATTTCCTTAGTATTCCGAGAAACTAGAGGCATTGGTGGGCTTTCTAAACTATAGCGTCGGCATGGGGGGACCAGGACAGGTTGTTGGTGATCTGGACACCTAAAAACCTGAAGCTCTCGACCATTTCTACTTCATCCCCGTTGATGTAGACAGGTGCATATTCTCCACTACGCTTGCTGAAGTTGATGACTAGTCCATCTCAAATGTTTTCCAGTTGTGACGAAAGGCCATTGACACTGTTACCCTCACTGCAGGCGCTGAATGACCTGCTGAGAATTTCCAGAGTTTTGTTTTCATTACAGATTTTCAGCACCCCCCAGTATTTTATTCTTGTACATTGTTTCACTGCTTGTCTCCTTTGACACCTCTATCCTTACAATAAACTGAAGCTGAGCTGAGCACGGCATGCCGTTCCCTCACCTTGCCGTCTAGACACCCGAGACAGATATTATCAACAGAATTACTCTACCCAGCCAAGAGTTATTGGATGGGGGTTTGGCTTCATTTGCTGCAGCAAGCCATTTCGAACTGTCATCAGAATAATCGCTGGTAAAAATGTTTTACTCCACTTTCTCTCTGCTGAGCTCTCCTGGGAAAAGGAGAATGGCTTCTTTCTCTTGGCAATTACCGCTAAACAAATGGGAGTTGTGTCTCAGTGTGCCCGGATGAGGTTGACTGAAAGGTCAATGGGAGCTGACTGGACATTATAAATAACAATTTCATTGACATTAACCTAGCGGCAATGTTCTCATGTCCCAAGCACAATCTATCGATGCGGCTTTAATCCTTTCACTGCTGGATGCACCATTTGATAACCGGTCATTGCCTGTGTCAACACAAGGACATTACCGGTGGGAGATACACATTCTCAGAGACTCATTTTAAATATTCAATTCTACCCCGAGTTGTTAAACTCCCATCATTTCTCTCTCCCTTTATTTTGTCAAGTTGCATATCATATTTGAGCTGTTCATAGATTCCCAACAGTATAGGAGGAGGCCATTTGGCCCATCGAGTCTGTTCCAACAACAATCCCATCCAGTACTCTATCCCCACATATTTACCCTACGAATCTCCCAGGCACTAAGCTAGGAATACTGCGGTGAGTAACTCACCTCCTGACTCCCCAAAGCCTATCCACCATCTACAAGGCACAAGTCAGGAGTGTGATGGAATACTCCCCACTTGCCTGGATGGGTGCAGCTCCAACAAAAGTCAAGAAGCTTTACACCATCCAGGACAAAGCAGCCCGTTTGATTGGCACCACATCCACAAATATCCACTCTCTCCACACCACCGATGTTCAGTAGCAGCACTGTGTACCATCTACAAGATGCACTGCAGCAATATACCAAAGATCCTTAGACAGCACCTTGCAAACCCATGACCACTTCCATCTAGAAGGAAAAGGGCAGCAAATACATGGGAACACCACCACCTGCAAGTTCCCCTCCAAGCCACTCGCCATCCTGATTTGGAAATATATCGTCGTTCCTTCGCAGTCACTGGGTCAAAATCCTGGAATTCCCTCCCTAACGGCATTGTGGGTCAACCCACGGCACATGGACTGCAGCGATTCAAGAAGGCAGCTCACCACCACCTTCTCAAGGGCAACTAGGGATGGGCAATAAATGCTGGCCAGCCAGCGATGCCCAGGTCCAACAAATGAATTTAAAAAAAGGATGGCCAATCAACCTAACCCGCAAGTCTTTGGAGTGTGGGAGGAAACCCACGCAGAGATTGAATCGGACCCGGGTCCTTGGCACTGTGAGGCAGCAGTGTGAACCACTGTGCCACCATACTGCTCAATGAAGCAAATCAAGAATTTCCTTTTTTTAGATAAAGAACAAAGAACAAAGAACAGTACAGCACAGGAAACAGGCCCTTCGGCCCTCCAAGCCTGTGCCGCTCCTTGGTCCAACTAGACCAATCATTTGTATCCCTCCATTCCCAGGCTGCTCATGTGACTATCCAGGTAAGTCTTAAACGATGTCAGCGTGCCTGCCTCCACCACTCTACTTGGCAGCGCATTCCAGGCCCCCACCACCCTCTGTGTAAAAAACATCCCTCTAATATCTGAGTTATACTTCGCCCCTCTCACCTTGAGCCCGTGATCCCTCGTGATCGTCACTTCTGATCTGGGAAAAAGCTTCCCATTGTTCACCCTATCTATCCCCTTCATAATCTTGTACACCTCTATTAGATCTCCCCTCATTCTCCGTCTTTCCAGGGAGAACAACCCCAGTTTACCCAATCTCTCCTCATAGCTAAGACCCTCCATACCAGGCAACATCCTGGTAAACCTTCTCTGCACTCTCTCTAACGCCTCCACGTCCTATCGTGCCCCTGCCCCTAAAGGGCAGGATTTTCTGGCTGTGCTCACCCCGAAACCGGAAAATCCCACCCGAGGTCAACACTGTAAAGATGCATGGTCGGTGCCCTGCCTGCTACGATTCCCATGGCGGGGAGAATGGGAGAATTTTGCCCAAAGTGTGGTCTGTTACTTTGTTTTGGTGGGTTGGCCAATTATCATAGAATCTACAGTGCAGAAGGAGGCCATTTGGCCCATCGAGCTTGCACCGACAACAATCCCACCCAGGTCCTGTCCCTGTAACCAAAAGAGAAAATGCTGGAAAATCTCAGCAGGTCTGGCAGCATCTGGAAGGAGAGAAAAAAGCTGACATTTCGAGTCCAGATGACCCTTTGTCAAAGCTTTGATCTGGACTCAAAACGTCAGCTCTTTTCTCTCCTTACAGGTGCTGCCAAACCTGCTGAGGTTTTCCAGCGTTTTCCCTTTTGGTTTTAGATTCCAGCATCCACAATAATTTGCTTTTATCCTATCCCTGTAACCCCACATATTTAGCTTCCTAATCCCCCGACACTAAGGGACAATTTAGCATGGCTAATCAACCTAACCTGCACATCTTTGGAGTGAGGAAGGAAACCGGAGCATCCGGAGGAAACCCACGCAGACAGTGACTCAAATTCCACACAGACAGTGACTCAAACCGGGATTCGAACCTGGGTCCCTGGCGCTGTGAAACAGCCGTGCTAACCACTGTGCCACTGTGCCGCCCTTGGTTTGTAAATGCCAATTAGGGTTGTACATGGGTAGGAATTAGCTGTTCCTATTCTTCATAGTTCACTTCAGAAACAGGGCAATTGATCCACAGTAGGAATTTGCTTATGTCACATTTACAGCACAATACGTTGAGCTTCCATTGGGTATTGAGAGTTTCACCTGCCTTCCCAGCTGATCAGAAATGATTATATGGGCAGGATTTATGGGGTGGCAGAGATTGCCGCCTTGCGAGCTGAAATGTCAGTGGGAATCATATCCACGTGGGCCACAGGAACCCCACAGCTATTTTTACACTCACTGATTTTGAACACAGCAGGTATCCAAGGGGCATGGACATCAAAGTGACCAGGGCACTTCAAAGGTTTTAAAAGACAGAGACAACAATGACAATCTTATCTCTGGATGTTGTCATAGAAACTAGAAGCAGGAGTAGGCCATTCGGCCCTTCGAGCCTGCTCCGCCATTCATTATGATCATGCCTGATCATCGAATTCAATATCCTGACCCCCCTTCCCCCCTTGACCCCTTTAGCCGCAAGAGCTATATCTAATTTCTTCTTGAAATCAGACAACGTTTTGGCTCCAACTGCTTTCTGTGGTAGTGAATTCCACACTCTCTGGGTGAAGAAATTTCTCCTCACCTCAGTGCTAAAAGGTTTGCCCCTTATCCTCAAATTGCGACCCCTAGTTCTGGATTCCCCCCACCATCGGGAACATTCTTTCTGAATCCACCCTGTCTAATCCTGTTAGAATTTTATAAGTTTCAATGAGATCCCCTGTCATTCTTCTGAACTCGAATGAATGTAATTCAAATGGAACCATTATCTCTCATGCGGTATTCTCCCCCTGATAATTTCTCCCTCTTCCAGTTTTTCTCTCATCTCTCTCATTTTAGAATCACAAAGTTATGACATGATACTGCACAATGAGAGGCCATTCAGCCCATCGTGCCTGGACCAGGTTTGTGAAAGAGCGATCCAAATATTCGCACTCCCCGACTCTTCCTCCAGAGCCTGCGATTTCTTTTATCTTTTTCAAGTCTAAATCCCAATTCCATTTTGAAAATTGCTGTTGAATTTGATTCAAAGCCACTGTTTCAGGGTTTGTAATCCATATCACAGCTCACTGCCGGGTCGCTTTTTTCCCGTATCTCACCTCTAACTCATTTGCGAGTTGACTTAAATCTGTGACCTCTGCTTAACGAGTCTTCTGCCTCTGGAAGCAGTTGCTCCTTATTTATGCTCTTTGTGACTTTGACCCCTTCTTCCCCATGCAGTCTTTCCTCCATTTTCTCATTCCACCCTCACCCCCCAAATCACCCCATCACGCGCCCTTTCTATTTCTTGCCTGCTCTCCCTAACTCAGAAACTGTGAAGTAGGGGCAGAGGATTTTAAAAAATTCATTCCTGGCACATGGGCATTGCTGGCTGGGCCAGCATTTATTGTCCATCCCTAGTTGCCCTTGTTCACAGTGCAGTTGAGAGTCAACCAAATTGCTGTAGCTCTGAAGTCACATGTAGGCCAGACCGGGTAAGGATGGCAGATTTCCTTCTCTGAAGGAACCGGGGAGAACGTGCAGACTCCGCACAGTGAGCCAAGCTGGGAATTGAACTCGGGTCCCTGGCGCTATGAGGCAGCAGCGCTAACCACTGTGCCACCCTGTGAACCAGATGGGTTTTTCCGACAATCGACAATGGTTTTGTGGTCATCTGTAGATTCTTAATTCCAGATTTTTTTTTTGGAGTGAATTCAATTTCCATTATCTGCCGTGGCGGGATTCGAACCTGGGTCCCCAGGATATTAGCTGAGTTTGGGGATTAATAGTCTAGCGATAATACCACTAGGCCATCACCCCCACCTTCAACATGGACTGACGTTTGAGAGTGATGAGGGTCTGAAGTATGCCAACTCGGTTTAAGGCAGGCTATGAGCCCAAATATAACAGCCACTTGTAAGATACACTCAATGACTGACACTTCATGATGCAGCAAACTTCCTTCATCATCCTGCGTTATCACAGCATCTCGTACATCAGATCAATACAATCTGACATCAGCCTCCTTCCCTGTGATTTTGCTTTCCTAATATCAGACGCCCACTGTGCTGCTGCTGACTAGAATTAAAAGCCCTCTTGGCTCCCTTCACTTTATTATTCAAATCAGACTGAAACAGTATTTTTCATCAGCGGAGGCAAATATTACATTGAATAACAGATGCTCTGAGACTTCCAATGGATGTATTTAAGTTCCCTTGATGGCTTGAGCTTGTAGGCACATCCAGAATTGAGCAGAATTAGCCCAAAACCAGCTGTAGATTATAATCCTGTCACTCAGCCAGGCCACACATTATTTCATCAGGATAAAAGGCTTCGCTCTCAGTATGGATCCCCGCTCAGAGGCAAGGGTTGCTGATGGGGTCAGAGATGCGGTGTGGGTGCGAATGAGGGGGTGGGGTAGTTATATCACCACATGATCAATACTGAAATTTGCACTTTGGCCTTGTACGGTTCAGGAGCGGAATGTCGCAAACTGAACCCTGCTATCTAACGGAGTGAATATTGACACGAATAGAGTCATAGAGAGAAACATGATATAGAGATGCCGGTGTTGGACTGGGGTGGGCACAGTAAGAAGTCTCACAACACCAGGTTAAAGTCCAACAGGTTTATCTGCGCCTTCATCAGGTGAGTGGAATTCTCCACTCATCTGATGAAGGAGCAGCGCTCCGAAAGTTCGTGGTTCCAAATAAACCTGTTGGACTTTCACCTGGTGTTGTGAGACTTCTTATAGAGGTAGATTTTGAATGGATTTACCTTGCATTAAGTTGATCTTGAGTGGATTTACCTTGCATTAAGTTGATCTTGAGTGGATTTACCTTGCATTAAGTTGATCTTTCTGTACACCCTAACTATGACTGCAACACTACATTCTGCACTCTCTCCTTTCCTTCTCTATGAATGTCTTCGCTTTGTCTCTATAGCGCGCAAGAAACAATACTTTTCACTGTATGTTAACACATGTGACAATAATAAATCAAATCAAATCAAAAGATATACAGCACGGAAACAGGCCCTTTGGCCCAACACGCCCATGTGGCCAGGTTTCCTAAACTGAGCCAGTCCCATTTGCCTGCGTTTGGCCCATATCCCTCTAAATCTTTCCCATCCATGTACCTGTTCAAATGTCTTTAAAATGTTGTAATTGTACCCACCTCTACCACCCCCTCTGGAGTTCATTCCATGAACCCACCATCATTCCATGAACGCACCATCCTCTGTGTGAAAAGGTTGCCTCTCGGATCCCTTTTAAATCTTTCCCCTCTCACCTTAAACCCATGCCATCTAGTTTTGGACTCCCCCCTACCCTGGGGAAAAGACCTTGGTTTTTCACATCATCTATACCCCTCATGATTTTATAAACCTCGGTTAAGGACACCCCTCATCCTCCTACTCTCCAGGGAAAAAAAAGTCCCATCGTTGTAAATCTTTCTTGCACACGTTCCAGTTTAATTCTGCAAATGTTCCTGAGAAGCAATGCTACTAATCACGGGAGAGGGAGCTTCACAGCTCTGAGCAGTGAACCTGACACTGAAAAATATAAACCTGGTTAGATGTTGCATGAGACCTGATATTATATCGTGATAATGCACCAAGTCTCCTGTTTTAGAGATGGCACAAAGGAATGAGTCAAAGTTGGGCAATGTACAGAGCGCAAAACAAATCACGTACATCAAGCATTCAACACTCGGATTAATTACAGAGTTTAATTTTCCACATTCCTGCATTCTAAATGCTACAGAAATCACATGGTCATACGGTTGTTTTTAATTATAAAATTCAATCCATAATTCTGTGGATTCCAGACCGTGTTTCGCAAATTTAAGAATATTCCATTGAAAATTCAATTTTCAGGTTTGTTGGCGACGCCACCGTAGTGGGTTGGATCGCAAACAATGGTGAGACAGAGAACAGGAATGAGATAGAGAATCTGGTGAACTGGTGCGGCAACAATAATCTCTCCCTCAATGTCAACAAAACAAAGGAGATTGTCATCGACTTCAGGAAGTGTAAAGGAGAACATGCCCCTGTCTACATCAACGAGGATGAAGTAAAAAGGGCCGAGAGCTTCATGTTTTTAGGTGTCCAGATCACCAACAACCTGTCCCGGTCCCCCCATGCCGACACTACAGTTAAGAAAGCCCACCAATGTCTCTACTTTCTCAGGAGACTAAGGAAATTTGGCATGTCAGCTACGACTCTCACCAACGTTTATAGATGCACCATAGAAAGCATTCTTTCTGGTTGTAACACAGCTTGGTATGGCTCCTGCTCTGCCCAAGACCGCAAGGAACTACAAAACATCATGAATGTAGCCCAATCTATCACACAAACCAGCCTCCCATCCATTGACTCTGTCTACACTTCCCACTGCCTCAGCAAAGCAGCCAGCATAATTAAGGACCCCACGCACCCCGGACATTCTCTCTTCCACCTTCTTCCGTCGGGAAAAAGATACAAAAGTCTGAGGTCACGTACCAACCGACTCAAGAACAGCTTCTTCCCTGCTGCCGTCAGACTTTTGAATGGACCGACCTTGCATTAAGTTGATCTTTCTCTACACCCTAGCTATGACTGTAACACTACTTTCTGCACTCTCTCGTTTCCTTCTCTATGAACAGTATGCTTTGTCTGTATAGCGCGCAAGAAACAATACTTTTCACTACATGTCAACATGTGTGACAATAATAAATCAAATCAAATATCCTGACCACCCGGTGGTGCTGCCAGTACTGGAGAATGCTGCCCTCTGATTGGCAAGCAACTGTCTCCAGGCTGTGGGATTCTGCGCTTGGGTGGGCTTTCCCCTACCCTGAATCCTAGCTGGGGGGAGTGGGGAGGGGGTGTGGGAGTGGGTGTGGGGTGGGGAGAGGGCGAGAGGGCAGGGGTCTTGGAGGGGCCCAGGTCGTCCCATGAAATCCACCCTCCTACCTCCGCTTCACTCTCTCCGGGTGCCAACTGAGCTGCCCAGTGTTTCCAACGTTTGCTGATTTTATGTGTTTGCTGGGCAGAGAAAGAGAAAAAATGCAATAGGGAGGCGATGGCCTAGTGGTATTATTATCGCTGGACTATTAATCCAGAAATCAGCTAATGTTCTGGGGTTCCGGGTTCGAATCCCGCCACGGCAGATGGTGGAATTTGAATTGAGTAAAAAAAAAAAATCTGGAATTAAGGATCTACTGATGAGCATGGAACCATTGTCGATTGTCGCAAAAACCCATCTGGGTCACTAGGCAACATGGTGGCACAGTGGTTGGCACAGCTGCTTCATAGCGCCAGGCACCTGGTTTCAATTCCAGGCTTGGGTTCACTGTCTGTGTAGAGTCTGCACGTTCTCCCCGTGTCTGCGTGGGTTTCCTCCGGGTGGTCCAATTTCCTCCCACAGTCCGAAAGATGTACTGGTTAGGTGCATTGACCATGCTAAATTCTCCCTCAGTGTACCTGAATAGGTGCCAGAGTGTGGCGACGAGGGGATTTTCACAGTAGCTTCACTGCAGTGTTAATGTAAGCCTACTTGTGATTAATAAATACACTTTAATGTCCTTTAGAGAAAGAAATCTGCCGTCCTTACCTGGTCTGGCCCACATGTGACTCCAGAGCCACAGCAATGTGATTGACTCTGAATGCTCTCTGAAATGGCCTGGCAAGCCACTCAGTTGTATCAGCGGGTTCAAGAAGGCAGCTCACCACCATCTTCCAAGGGCAACTAGGGATGGGCAATAAATGGTGGCCTAGCCAGCGATGTCCATGACCCACAAAAAAAAACGGTTATCATTTTTAAATCATGCACGCGCACACACCCTAAAGAATGCATTCAATTCAATTAACTATTACTATGGGCAAATGCAGCAGCTGGTGCAAATGCACAGCAAGATCCCACTCACTATCATTTAGATTAATGGCCAATAAAGGTACAGCAAGTATTGTTGGTCGAGGTGGGAATGTTGGCTGAGACCATCAGAACAGCTTCCTGTTCTTCCTTAACTAGTGCTGTAGGGTCTTACACACCACCTCTTGCAGCGGGGCACCCAGAATTGAACACAGTTAGAACATCTGGGGTGATGGAACTGACAGGTAGAAAAGACTAAATTCCAATCCCATAGCGTTCCTGCCCAATGTCAACAGACCTTCGTGTCAGGAGCTGGGACGCCTGGTTGAAGTTGTACAAGACATTGGTAAGGCCATACTTGGAATACTGTGCACAATTCTGGTCACCCTATTATGGTACGAAGACTAACAACACCAGGTTAAAGTCCGACAGGTTTATTTGGTAGCAAATGCCACTAGCTTTCGGAGCGCTGCTCCTTCATCAGGTGGAGTGGGAGATGTGGGAGATCAGCTAGACATCTCCCACTCCACCTGATGAAGGAGCAGCGCTCCGAAAGCTAGTGGCATTTGCTACCAAATAAAGCTGTTGGACTTTAACCTGGTGTTGTGAGACTTCTTACTGTGTTTACCCCAGCCCAACGCCGGCATTTCCACATCACCCCATTATAGACAGGATATTATTAAACTAGGAAGAATGCAGAAAATATTTACTAGGATGCTACCGGGACTTGATGGTTTGAGTTACAAGGAGAGGTTGGATAGACTGGGACTTTTTTCCCTGGAGCATAGGAGGCTTAGGGGGTGATCTTATAATGGTCTACAAATTAATGAGGAGCACAGATCAGCTAGATAGTCAACATCTTTTCCCAAAGGTAGGGGTGTTTAAAAATAGAGGGCATAGGTTTAAGGTGAGAGAGGAGAGATACAAAAGGATCCAGAGGAGCAATTTTTTCACAGTGGGTGGTGAGTGTCTGGAACAAACTGCCAGAGGTAGTAGTAGAGGTGAGTACAATTTTGTCTTTTGAAAAGCATTTAGGCAGTTACATGGGTAAGATGGGTATAGAGGGATATGGGCCAAACGCGGGCAATTGGGACTAGCTGAGTGGTGAAAAAAAGGGTGGCACGGACAAGTTGGACCGAAGGGCCTGTTTCCATGCTGTAAACCTCTATGACTCTATGGTCCATCATATTTTCCATCCAGCCCACGACGATTCCTGGCATGGGTGGGAATGAAAAATCCTGGCTTAAAGGCTTGCTTTTATATGGTGTCATTCACCATCATGGCACATTCTAAAATGCTCGACTGTCAATGAAGTACTTTTTGAGAGCGTGGTCACTGCTGTAATGTAGCAAATGCGGTGGCTAATTTGCGCAAAGCGAACTCCCACAGACACCAGTGTGACTATGACCCAATATCCTGTTATTTTGCAATGTTGATCAAGGGATCAATATTGATCTAGATGTTGGGAGAACTCCCCTATTCTTCTTCAAAACAATACCATGGGATCGTTCCACATCCCTATATGAGGGCAGACAGGACTTGGTTTCAACCATCATCTGAACAACAACATCTCTGCCAGTCCAATACTCCCTCAGTAGAGTGTGAGCTTAGATCCTTTGTGTTCCAAACCTTGAGTGGGTCTTGAATCCACAGCCTTTGGACGGAGAGGCGCGAATGCTACCAAATGGGCCATGGTTGACTTTTAAGGGAAAATGGGAATGTGAGTTTTATGAAAATTAACACAAAAACATCAAACCGTCTGACCATGAAACAAGCAGTTGATGTTCAAAATTTGTGTACGACATTTCAATAATGAGGATAGAGTGGAGAGGTTGGGACTGTTCTCCTTGGAGAGAAGGAATAGGGAGGAAGAAACTGCTTCCAAGAGAGAAAACGCTGGAAAATCTCAGCAGGTCTGGCAGCATCTGTAAGGAGAGAAAAGAGCTGACATTTTGAGTCCAGATAACCCTTTGTCAAAGCTTTGTCTACAAGATTATGAGAGGCATGGACAGAGTGGATAGTCACAAACTTTTTCCCAGGGTGGAAGAGTCAATTACTAGGGGGCATCGGTTTAAGGTGCGAGGGGCAAGGTTTAAAGGAGATATACGAGGTAGATTTTTTACACAGAGAGCAGTGGGTGCCTGGAACCCGTTGCCGGGGGGAGGTAGTGGAAGTGGATACGGTAGTGACTTTTAAGGGACGTCTTGACAAATACATGAATAGGATGGGAATAGAGGGATATGGCCCCCAGAAGGGTAGCGGGGTTTTAGTTAAGTCGGGCAGCATGGTCGGTGCAGGCTTGGAGGGCTGAAGGGCCTGTTCCTGTGCTGTAATTTTCTTTGTTCTTTGTTCTTTGTTCAGACCTGCTGAGATTTTCCAGCATTTTCTCTTTTGGTTTCAGATTCCGGCATTTACAGTAATTTTCTTTTATCCCGGGAGAAACTTTTCCCGCTTGTAAAAGGATCAAGAATGAGAGGACACAGATTTAACATAAAGTTCAAAGATGTGCGGGCTAGGTTGATTGGCCATTCTAAATTGCCCCTTAGTGTCCCGGGATGCATAGGTTAGAGGGGTTAGTGGATAAATATGTAGGGATATGTGGATAGGGCCTGGGTGGGATTGTGGTTGGTGCAGACTCGATGGGCCGAATGGCCTCTTTCTGCACTGTAGGATTCTATGATGATTCTATGATGATAAAATAAAAGCAAAATACTGCGGATGCTGGAATCTGAAGCAAAAACAGAAAATGCTGGAAAATCTCAGCAGGTCTGACAGCATCTGTGGAGAGAGACTGGAGCCAACATTTCGAGTCTAGAAGACCCTTCGTCATTGCTGGTTTAAAGTGATTTAAAGTGGTTTGCAAAAGACGCAAATGTGATGTGAGAAAGAACTTTTTCACACAGCAAGTGGTTGTGGTCAGGAATGTTCCGCCGGCAAGTGTGGTGGAGACAGGTTCAATGGAGGCGTTCAAGAGGGCATTAGATGATTACTTGTTATGCAGGGGGATGGGGAAAAGGCACTAAATCACTATGTTCATTTGAAGAACCGGTGCAGACACAATGGGCCGAATGGCCTCCTTCTGAGCCGTAGCAATTGTGTGATTCTGTGATTAGGGCCACAATTAGAGTAATGCTTACAATACTTACAATCTTGGGAATGCCATGGTAGGAAGGACATCATAGAATCATAGAATCTACAGTGCAGAAGGAGGCCATTTGGCCCATTGAGGCCGCACCGACAATAATCCCACTCAGGTACTGTTCTATCTCCGTAACCCCAGATATTTACTCTCCAAATCCCCCTGACACTAAGGGGCATTTCATCATGACCTCTCAATCTAACCCGTACATCTTTGCGCTGTGGGAGGAAACCGGAGCACCCGGAGGAAACCCACGCAGACACGGGGAGAAAGTGCAAACTCCACACAGACAGTCACCCGAGGCCAGAATTGAACCTGGATCCCTGGTGCTGTGAGGCAGCAGTGCTAACCCACTGTGCCACCGTGCCACCCCACTTTGCATTTATTATTGGAAAAGGGCACTGAGAATGTCACTTGACTGACGCCCAGTGACGAAATGTGAAAGTTATCACGAGCACCTCAAACGTCTGAGTGTTTCTTCACTGGAACGGGGCAGGTTATGTTTTCGAAATGGTGAAAGGTTTAGAGAAAGCGAGCAGTGGAAAATTGGTTCGACTGCTGGGCACTTTGGTAGAGAACGTGAAGCACAGACTCCGGATCACCACTGGATAAACAGGAGGCCCGATTGATCTTAAGAATCCTTTAACCTCGAGTGACTATTGAGGAAGGTACACTTAACATGGATTGAAAGGGAATAGGATAAGTGTTTGAAAAGAAAGAATATTAAAGGATACTGGGAAAACTGAAGGGAATTGGGTTAGTGTAAATATTCTTAGTTGAAGAGTGAACACAAGCAGAGGTACTTCGGACTTAAGGGTGGCCTTCTTGCCTGTAAATGTTATGGCTCAGTATAAACTCTTGAGTTCAGCACTAGCACTGATACTCATTGGGGAGCTGCACATTATAAATAAAAAGGGAATTTGCAACTGCATCTGTTCCATTTGGCCTACTTCATCAACTCTATGAGGCCTGAAACAATAATGCCATCCTCCCCCCCCAACCCCTCAACAGAAACAAAACGGTTGGCACCAGGACATGTATGTTCCTTCTGCCTGAATGACATTGCACAGCACTTCAACATGAAGCACACGCATGCACAACAAAACATGCTTTTTAATTTGATTCAATTATTTGATTTATTATTGTCACGTGTGAGTATACAGTGAAAAGTATTGTTTCCTGCGCACTATACAGACAAAGCATACCGAAGGAAAGGAGAGGGTGCAGAATGTTTGGGGGGGTGGGGGTGGGGGGGGGGGGGGGGGGGGGGGGAGGATTCTCCCCAAAAAATTCTAATAGTGCCAAATTCGCATAAAAACTGGAGTAAATCCCTCTGTTCTTTTTCAACAGGAGTTTCAAAAAGAATCTCCCACATTCTGTGCCCTGCAGAGTGGACTAGTGTGAATGGCGCTAAAAGCTGTGGGTGGGGCCTATTCCCGCTGGAGAGTTCAGCAGCATAGTGCTGAGCGGGCCACTGTGCATGTGCCGATCTGTCAGTGCCGAGATTGCCGAATGCCCAGTAGCCCCGCACTGCCAGCCTCCCGATCATTGGGCAACTCGATCACTGGCCAGCCAGCACCTGGCTTACTGACCACCCCTATGGCCCAATTACTGGCCCCCCGGACATGTCTGAGCCCTCCTCCCCCACTATCCCCGCACATTTACCATGGTGAACCCAACTAACCTACACAAATTGGGACACTAAGGGGCAACTTAGCATGGGCAATCCACCTAACCTGCACATCTTTGGACTGTGGGAGGAAACTGGAGCACCCGGAGGAAACCCACGCAGACATGGGGAGAACGTGCGAACACCACACAGACAGTGACCCGAGGCTGGAATCGAACCCAGGTCCCTGGCGCTGTGAAGCAGCAGTGCTAACCACTGTGCCACCATGCTGTCCCATGTGTGGAATGGCCTATATATGTGCTACAGAATCTATGCAACGTGTGACCGAGATTATGGATATTTTATTTTTTGCTCTTTGTAACTTTCTCTGATACATACGGGATATCTGCCTTCATGTTGATGTCCATTATTAGCTTATTTCCTATGCCATCTGGTTAAGAACAAAGGTCGGATATGAAATTGGATTTCATCCTTCCCTCAGTGAGTAGATTCGTATCTGCTCGCGATGAGTTTTGATTCCTAAACGCCTTGAAAGTTCAAACATTACTTTGCTTTTGATCCAAAATGCCAGCTGGGTTCAGTGTAGAGTTGATGTGGGTGCAGCAGATTGTACAGAGTCAGCACCTTGATGGACCTCCCAATGGACTGCTCAGCCAAAGGCGAGATGAGAAAGAACAACCATTTTAATATTACAGCAATGAACTCAGAGGACTGCGACAGCCTGATCTCCAGAGTGTTTACTCTGAATTTCAAAGGCAGTGCTTCACCATGAACAGCCTGCAGAGTATAATAATGTTCTCCAGTAAATCCTCCAGAGTGCTTCAGGAATACATCATTGTCGTGAGGGCTCCACAGTGAGGTCCTTTGAAAAGTGATTCTATCTCTAGAAGCAATTCTGTTAACATCGACAGGTATTTCTGTGTACAAGCTTGACCCCTTTACTGCAATGTCTTTGCAGAGCAGTCTTCGGCAGTGTATTATGTCTATTTCTTTAATCCAGGGTGGATTAGGCAGCTGAGTCAACCAGATAATTCAGAATAACATGATGAAGTGCCTTCATGAATTAGCATTTGGTGAAGTCAACACAAACTTATTTCTTATTTATTCTTTTACAGGATGTGGGCATCACTGGCAAGGTCAGCATTTGTTGCCTATCCCTTATTGCCCTTGAGAAGATGAGAAAATAACTTTCCTATTTATCAGAAACCCCAAAGTACGTTATGAAGCTCGACTAGACCGCAACAATTTTTTCTATTTTGGCATTAGTGTGAGGATAAAGCATTTCACTCCAGGTGTGATTCTACTGACACACGAGGAAGCATTTATTAAAATAAACTTTTTAACATTACTGTTTAACTATGAGGAATTAATTAGCTTAACTTTAATCAATTGAAATACTTAAATGTGACAAGATACAGTTCTTAACTGCTAATCTATCTCTAATAGTTCCAATTCAATCAATATTCATCTTATAGACTTAAACTCTTCTTCCAAATCAGTTAGCGACACACAGGCTTACATGCCTGTACTTGTTAACAGTCCTACAGCTTTTTAAACATCTTTGGAGAGAGAGAGAGAAAGACAGAGAGACACTTGGCTTCTGATAGTCCCAAACAGCAGCCTCCAGAGAGAGAGAGAGAGAGAGAGACAAAGAGACATTTTGCTTCTTTCAGGATCAAGCAAAAGCTGACTGTTTTAAAACAAAAGAGAACTATGTATTTTCCCTGCAAGCTTCGATCTGCCCATTCACATGCCTCTGCCAATCAACCTAATCAAACCCCACTCTGAAACCCCAGAGGTAAAACCAAAATAAAAAAACAATACATTAACTCAGGTTAAAACAGTAAGTAGTCTCACAATACCTCAAATTACCTGTTAAGATTCATATTCCAACCATTATCTTGCAATTGAGTTTGTGTCTATGTCTGTCCTGTTTGTGAAACAAATCCTGCACTCACCTGATGAAGGGGCAGTGCTCCGAAAGCTCGTGCTACCAAATAAACCTGTTGGACTTTAACCTGGTGTTGTGAGATTACTTACTGTGCCTACCCCAGTCCAACACCGGCAACTCCACATCAGATTAAAACAAACACATCCTTAGCTAAAATCAGTTATTAGCCTGCATTCACATGCTAAAATCAGCTCACATGATTTTAGCATGTGAGCTGCCTGTTGCAGACAAATCGGCACCGTGTAAAACAGAGCTGAATTGTACAAGAAACAATGATACAATTATACAAGAAAAGTACATTTCTTAAAGGCACATCATCATCGCTTCTTGTACCACTGCAGTCCATGTGGTGTAGGGAGGGAGACCAGGATATTGACCCAGTGGCAATGAAGGAACAATGATATATTTTCAAGTCAGGATGGTGTGTGGCTTGGAGAGGTATTTACAGGTGATACCTTGCTCTTCCTGGTGATAGAAGTCACGAGTTTGAAGGTGCTCTCGAAGGAGCCTTGTTGAGTTGCTGCAGTGCATCTTGTAGATAGTACACACTGAACAAAGAACAAAGAACAAAGAAAATTACAGCACAGGAACAGGCCCTTCGGCCCTCCAAGCCTGCACCGACCAGGCTGCCCGACTTAACTAAAACCCCCTACTCTTCCGGGAACCATATCCCTCTATTCCCATTCTATTCATGTACTTGTCAAGACGCCCCTTAAAAGTCACTACCGTATCTGCTTCCACTACCTCCCCCGGCAACGAGTTCCAGGCACCCACCACTCTCTGTGTAAAAAATCTCTCGTATATCTCCTTTAAACCTTGCCCCTCGCACCTTAAACCTATGCCCCCTAGTAATTGACTCTTTCACCCTGGGAAAAAGTTTCTGACTATCCACTCTGTCCATGCTCCTCATAATCTTGTAGACTTCTATCAGGTCTCCCCTCAAACTCCGCCGCTCCAGTGAGAACAAACCAAGTTTCTCCACGGTAGCACAGTGGTTAGCACTGCTGCTTCACAGCTCCAGGGTCCCGGGTTCGATTCCCGGCTCGGGTCACTGTCTGTGTGGAGTTTGCACATTCTCCTCGTGTCTGCGTGGGTTTCCTCCGGGTGCTCCGGTTTCCTCCCATAGTCCAAAGATGTGCGGGTTAGGTTGATTGGCCAGGTTAAAAATTGTCCCTTAGAGTCCTGGGATGCGTAGGTTAGAGGGATTAGCGGATAAAATATGTGGGGGTAGGGCCTGGGTGGGATTGTGGTCGGTGCAGACTCGATGGGCCGAATGGCCTCCTTCTGCACTGTAGGGTTTCTATGTTTCTAACCTCTCTTCATAGCTAATGCCCCCCATACCAGGCAACATCCTGGGAAATCTTTTCTGTACCTTCTCCAAAGCCTCCATATCTGGTAATATGGCGACCAGAATTGAACACTATATTCCAAGTGCAATCTAATTAATGTTCTATAAAGCTGCAACATGACTTGCCAACTTTTAAACTCAATGCCCCGGCCGATGAAGGCAAGCATGCCATGCTGCCACTGTGTGTTGGTGGTGAAGGGAGTGGATGTCTAAGGTGGTGGATGGGGTGCCAATCAAGCGAGACGCTCTGTCCATTTAGAATGGTAACACAGAATGTGGGTGCAGATGTGGTCCAGATGCACAAGTTGCATTTTATGTAACCTCCACATAGTCTGAGATCCGTCAATGCTGTAAAAGTCTTGATGGGAGAAGTTGGCTGCCCAAGTGCTTTCCAGAATTTAACCAAGGGGCCATGGCATCACGGTGGAATGGATGAGAGTCAGCGAGGTCTAAGAGGTGCTGTTGAAGAGCTACCCATCTTCAGTTTAAGATAATTGAAGGGAGAAAACAAAACAGTTTTTAAAGTCCTGGACAAATTGGTTAAAGAATAATTTGCAGCAAAATGTGTTCCAACGAGACTTCACCGTGGAAAGTGACCCACAGGTGGCACAGTGGCACAGTGGTTAGCACTGCTGCCTCAGAGCGCCAGGGGCCCGGGTTCAATTCCGATCTCGGGTCACCGTCCGTGTGGAGTCTGCACATTCTCCCCATGTCTGCATGGGTTTCCTCCGGCTGCTCCGGTTTCCTCCCACAGTCCAAAGATGTGCGGGTTAGGTGGATTGGCCATGCTAAATTGCCCCCGAGTGGCAGGGGGATTGGTAGGGTGGATACGTGGGGCTGCGGGAGTGGGGCCTGGGTGGGATTGTTGTCGGTGCAGGCTTGATGAGCCAAGTGGCCTCCTTCTGCACCGTATCTGAACTATGCAATCCTATCAGTTACTCACTGGGGCAATTATATCAAATACTTCAGTTAAATTACATAGAATTACATTGAAGTGACACATTCATCCCAATTGTCCCATGCTTTGACTTCAGCTCCATACGAGCATCCTCCCATTGCTCTTCATTGAACACAATCAGTACAACCTTCAGCTCCTTTCTTCCCCGTCTGTTGTCCGTGATGGGAAAATCCCGCCGGTGTGAACGTTGGTAAGATTCCAGCCAGTGAGTTTCACATTCTAAGCTTTCTCTGTGTGAAGAAGTTCCTCCTGAATTCCCCATTGAAAAAAACCCACTGATCTCCCCTTCAGTCATTTGAGGAGAGTGGCACTCCCCATTGTCATATGAGGAGAGACTAAAGTCGGTTAAGAGTGCATTCATTGGAGTTTAGAAGAGTGAGAGGGGATCTCATAGAAATTTACAAATTTCTAACAGGGTTAGACAGGGTAGATTCAGAAAGAATGTTCCTGATGGTGAGGGAGTCCAGAACTAGGGGTCACTGTTTGAGGATAAGGGGTGAACCTTTTAAAACTGAGGTGAAGAGAAATTTCTTCACCCAGAGGGTGATGAATGTATGGAATTCATTGCCACAGAATGTAGTTGAGGCCAAAACATTGTCTGATTTCAAGAAGAAATTAGACATAGCTCTTGGGGTTAAAGGGATCAAGGGATATGGGGGGAAGGCGGGATCAGGATATTGAATTCGATGATCAGTCATGATCATAATGAATGGCGGAGCAGGCTCGTAGGGCCGAATGGCCTCCTCCTGCTTCTAGTTTCTATGTTTCTGTATCATCTGAGTGCCTAAAAGGATTTCAAAATCATGAGGGCTTTTGATAGAACATATAAGGAGAGACTATTGATAGAGGGAGGGAAGTCAGTACCAGGAGGGCAGGATTACTGTTGAACCGAAGGGGAGTGAGTGCAATGAATTGTTAAGATCTGGGATGCACTGCATTCCAGGATACGAATGGAAGCCTGTACAATTGTCATCTTCACAAGCGAATTGGATAACTACTTGGAAAAGTAAAATAAAAGGCAAGGGAAAGGACGGGGGAATGGATTAATTGAATTTTTAAGAACATTAGGACTAATAGAAGATAGGAGCAGGAGGAGGCCATTTGGCCCTTCGAGCCTGCTCTGCCATTCATTACAATCATGGCTGATCGTCCAACTCAATAGCCTAATCCTGCTTTTTCCCCATAACCTTTGATCCCATTCACCCCAAGTGCTATATCCAGCCGCCTCTTGAATACATTCAATGTTTTGGCAGCAACTACTTCCTGTGATAATGAATTCCACAGGCGCACCACTCTTTGGGTGAAGAAATGTCTCCTCACCTCCGTCCTAAATGGTTTACCCCGAATCCTCAGACTGTGACCCCTGGTTCTGGACTCCCCAACCATCGGGAACATCCTCCCTGCATCTATCCTGTCTAGCCCTGTTGCAATTTTATAATTCTCAATGAAAGCCCCCCCTCATTTGTCTGAATTCCAGCAAAAACAATCCTAACCTAGTCAATCTCTCCTCATACACCAGTCCCGCCATCCACGGAATCAGCCTGGTAAACCTTCGTTGCGCTCCCTCGAGAGCAAGAACATCGTTCCTCAGAAAAGGAGACCAAAACCGCACACAATACTCTAAGTATGGCCTCACCAAGACCCTGTATCATTGCAACAACAACATCCCAGCTCCTGTACTCGAAAACTCTCGCGATGAAGGCCAACATACCATTTGCCTTCTCTAACGCCTGCCGCACTAGGAGCAGGAGTAGGCCATTCAGTCCCTTGAGCCTGCTCCGCCATTTAATACAGTCATGGCTGATATCATCTTGGCCTCAACTCTACTTTCCTGTCTGTTCACCATTGTCCTTCAAACCCATTGCTGATTAAAAATCTGTCCACCTCTTTCTTAAATTTACCCAAAGTCTCAGCATCCACCGCACTCTCGGGTAGTGAATTCCACAGACTCGCCACCCCTTTGAGGGAAGTAATTTCCCCTCATCTCTGTCAGGTCATTCTTTCAGGGAGCTAGCACAGACACGACGGGAAGAATGGCCTCGTTCCGTGCCCCCATGAGTACATTTGAAAGTTTGAATATCGACATCTTTAATCGCGTTACACTTTGTTTTCAGTTAGCACTGGTTGGAAACATCTTGTGCTTTAACTCTGAGAGAAGTTAGAAGTGCCAGATAGTTGCTTTGTGTCGACGTGATGATGTACTTACACATTGTGAGATTACAAGCCGTTTAAAATTCACTATAACTTTGCTGGTAAAATAGTCAGCAAAATCCAGCGGGAAAAGATCATTTAGGAATCCAACTGAGCTGCAGTATAAATTTTGGCAGCGACTGCTGGCCCCAAGAAGCCACCTTCTGTACAATCACATGGGCCACCACAGATCATAGTTATCTACTCCAGGAAGTCTTTAATAATCAATTCTTTCTTCTCTCTCTCTCTTTCTCTCCCTTGCATTTTCAGCCTAAAGTCTTTTCTTGTCCCTTCTGTCTCCTCAACCCGAAACTGCAACCTGTGAAAATTAGTACGAGAGCACTTGAAGCATTTGTATTCTGTGTTTGTCCGCAGTTTCATCAAGTGTTAGTTATTAAAATAAGCCTCCGCTGAAATAATGGATGGCAGAATTGCAAGCAAATGCGTTACTCATTCGAAGGCTGGTATTTGCACAGTGTGACTTCTAGGCTTGTGTTTTGATCTGCATTCCTGTTTCTCTCGCTGCCCCAGTGCCTACATCCATACACTCAGGAAACCAGCCTTGACAAACAGATTCAATGCTCCCGACAGCTCACAAATTGCAGACTTTCAAATGACATTAGCAAAATGTGTCCAATGAAAATTGCAATCCTTCACACCACACTTTAATTCTTCATCCACTTCTGTCTGCGCTTTCATTCGGTTAGCGATGGGGGACTCGCTGAATGGGAAAGTTGACAGAGCTCCCAGCGCTGTCAACCGCTATCAGTCATCCACCCAGAAATTCAAACGATAATTTCGCTCAGATTCTGCCCGCACCCCTAAAGTGCCATCGTGATTTTGGGAAGGCCAGAGACAGTGAAAGATAAATTTGAGAGAATTCTCTTCTTATATTCATTTCTGGGGCATGGGTGTCGCTGGCTGGGCCAACATTTATTGCCCATCCCTAGTTGCCAGAGGACAGTTAAGAGCCAACCACATTGCTGTATCTCCAGAGTCACATGTAGGTCAGACGAGGTAAGGGCGGCAGATTTTCTTCCTTAAAGGGACATTAGTGAACCAGGTGGGTTTTGCCGACAATCAGCACACTGGAGCAAACAGTCTACAGAGTCTATTTAAACAGCACACTACAGCAAACAGTCTACAGAGTCTATTTAAACAGCACACTACAGCAAACAGTCTACAGAGTCTATTTAAACAGTACACTGCAGCACAGAGTCTATTTAAACAGCACACTACAGCAACAGCCTACAGAGTCTATTTAAACAGTACACTGCAGCACAGAGTCTATTTAAACAGCACACTACAGCAAACAGCCTACAGAGTCTATTTAAACAGTACACTGCAGCACAGAGTCTATTTAAACAGCACACTACAGCAAACAGTCTACAGAGTCTATTTAAACAGCACACTGCAGCAAAGAGTCTACAGAGTCTATTTAAACAGCACACTGCAGCAAACAGTCTACAGAGTCTATTTAAACAGCACAATGCAGCAAACAGTCTACAGAGTCTATTTAAACAGCACACTGCAGCAAACAGTCTACAGAGTCTATTTAAACAGCACACTGCAGCAAACTGTCTACAGAGTCTATTTAAACTGCACACTGCAGCAAACAGTCTACAGAGTCTTTTTAAACAGCACACTACAGCAAACAGTCTACAGAGTCTATTTAAATAGCACACTGCAACAGTCTACAGAGTCTTTTTCAACAGCACACTACAGCAAATAGTGTACATAGTCAACTTAAACAGCACACTGCAACAAACAGTCCACAGAGTCTATTTGAATTGTGCACTACAGCAAGCTGACTATTTGCTCAACAAGAAAAGTCAATTCAAAAATAGTTTGTATGGATTACAGCAAATTTGACTCATCAGCAGAATTACAATATTTCCGTGTCCTGATTGAATGAAAACAGGGCAAATTCATCAGCAAAATTCACAGCGAGTGGAGCAATGTGACCATAATAAATCAAATCAAAAACCAAAGTTGCACAATGTCAAATTACACGCATAGAATCAGTCACTTCGAGCAGTGTGGTCTCTCAGCCTGATTGACAAGCCAATTGTCCAATCATCCCCTTCCTGTCGGCACATGTGGGCCGGAGTTTAACCACCCTACCTGCCACGGTAACCACAGCAGGTGCGGGGCGGACCATGGAAAGGTCCGTTGACCTCGGTCGGAGTTTTATGGTTTCGGGATGAGTGAGGCCATAAAATCTCACCCATTGTGTCAGGTGCAGCCATTTGCTCCCTCAGGGACAATGTTAAAGATTGATTCATTCCTCCTCTGTCCGTCCCGAGTTCTTAGTTCCTCCCAGCATCAGAATTCTGCACTTCCTGCCACGTATCCACACAGACATTTCTGAGAGCGGTGGTCAGACTCGGTATGCCCTCTCCAGATTTTTAATGGGCTCACCTCCATGCCTGGGGACCATATTTAGCCAGGAGTTCTGCACTGATAAACTTTGACAGTGAAATGCACAGGGAACAAGGAACCATTCAATAGATTCTGTAGACTGTTTAATGTAGTGTGCTGTTTAAATAGATTTTGTCGACTGTTTGCTGCAGTGTGCTGTTTAAATAGACTCTGTAGACTGTTTGCTGCAGTGTGCTGTTTAAATAGACTCTGCAGACTGTTTGCTGCAGCATGCTGTTTAAATAGACTCTGTAAACTGCTGCAGTGTGCTGTTGAAAAAGACTGTCGACTGCTGTGGTGTGCTGTTTAAATAGACTCTGTAGACTGTTTGTTGTCGTGTGCTGTTTAAATAGACTCTGTAAACTGTTATAGTGTGCTGTTTAAATAGACTCTGTAGACTGTTGCAGTGTTCTGTTTAAATAGACTCTGTAGACTGTTGCAGTGTGCTGTTTAAATAGACTCTGTAAACTGCTGCAGTGTGCTGTTGAAAAAGGACTGTCGACTGTTTGCTGTGGTGTGCTGTTTAAGTAGACTCTGTAGACTGTTTGTTGTCGTGTGCTGTTTAAATAGACTCTGTAAACTGTTTGTTGTAGCGTGCTGTTTAAATAGACTCTGTAGACTGTTGCAGTGTGCTGTTTAAATAGACTCTGTAGACTGTTGCAGTGTGCTGTTTAAATAGACTCTGTAGACTGTTGCAGTGTGCTGTTTAAATAGACTCTGTAGACTGTTGCAATGTGCTGTTTAAGGATGGATGTGTTGGCTGATTAATGGCTGGAGTGTGGGGGAAAGTCATGTGACTGGTGGGCTTCAAGGGTCGGTGCTGGGGCCACAACTTTTCACAACATACATTAACGATTTGGAGGAAGGAACTGAAGGCACTGTTGCTAAGTTTGCAGATGATACAAAGATATGTAGAGGGACAGGTAGTATTGAGGAAGCAGGGGAGCTGCAGAACCACTTGGACAGGTTAGAAGAGTGGGCAAAGAAGTGACAGATGGAATACAATGTGGAAAAGTGTGAGGTTATGCACTTTGGAAGGAGGAATGGAGGCATAGACTATTTTCTAAATGGGGAAATACTTAGGAAATCAGAAACACAAAGGGACTTGGGAGTCCTTGTTCAAGATTTTCTTAAAGTTAACGTGCAAGTTCAGTCGGCGGTTAGGAAGGCAAATGTTAGCATTCATGTCAAGAGGGCTAGAATACAAGAGCAGGAATGTACTTCTGAGGCTGTATAAGGCTCTGGTCAGACCCATTTGGAGTATTGTGAGCAGTTTTGGGCCCCGTATCTAAGGAAGGATGTGCTGGCCATGGCAAGGGTCCAGAGGAAGTTCTGGACCCTCCAGAGGAGGTTTGCAAGAATGATCCCTGGAATGAAGAGCTTGTTGTATGAGGAACGGTTGAGGGCTCTGGGTCTGTACTCGCTAAAGTTTAGAAGGATGAGGGGGGATCTCATTGAAACTTACAGGATACAGCGAGGCCTGAATAGAGTGGACATGGAGAGGATGCTTCCCCTAGTAGGAAAAACTAGAACCAGAGGGCACCACCTCAGGTTAAAGGTACAATCCTTTAAAACAGAGATGAGGAGGAATTTCTTCAGCTGGAGAGTGGTGAATCTGTGGAACTCTTTGCCGCAGAAGGCTGTGGAGGCCAGGTCATTGAGTGTCTTTAAGACAGAGATGGGTAGGTTCTTGATTAATAAGGGGATCAGGGGCTATGGGGAAAAGGCAGGAGAATGGGAATGAGAAAAATATCAGCCATGATTGAATGGTGGAGCAGACTCGATGGGCCGAGTGGCCTAATTCTGCTCCTATGTCTTATGGTCTTCTAGTTTTTATGGAACATTTTACCCCTAACATTAAGGATTGGCCCAGGTTATCTGGGAATT
This sequence comes from Mustelus asterias, assembly GCF_964213995.1. Lineage (NCBI taxonomy): Eukaryota > Metazoa > Chordata > Chondrichthyes > Carcharhiniformes > Triakidae > Mustelus > Mustelus asterias. Next base: position 80,895,563 of record NC_135818.1, read on the forward strand.
GAAGATCGATTTCCAAGACACTGTTGTGTACAACACTGGAGAAAAATCACTGGGCCATTGAAAAAATAATTCTTTTTGACATTTTCTTTGAACATTTCTCTTCACCAGATATAAAAAATACTGCAAAGCGGAAGAATGGCTGCTTGGCTGATAAGGAGGCATCAGTTGGGTAATGAGTCTATCTACTTTCCAATTGGCAGAGGAAGGCCATATGTCAAAAGGATGGATGTGTTGGCTGACTAATGGCTGGAGTGTGGGGGAATGTCATCTGATAAAACCTTCAGGAATACATTCTATCACAGTTGGCATCCTGACCCAATATAGTGCCCCAAATCTCCTTGCTCAGGTGGTGTGTAACAGTTCACTCAGGGAATCCAAGTTGCTGTGGCAACATACACTTTTACATGCATGTTGCAGACTGGATCTATGGAGAGTGAAGGAGGCTCCAACTTTCTTTCCATCACTCGGTTGACCAGGAATCGCTCCCACTCTTACTATCTGCGTTGGAAGGATTTGTAGTTGATAGCCAACCTGTTTGGCTGCGTTTTAAACACATTTTCCTTGGCCATCAAGTTCTGGGGTGGGATTCGAACCAAGACCGTCTGGCTCAGAGGCAGGAATGTCACCCACTGCACCATAAGACCTCCAATCCTTAGTACTCAGCATCATGTGGTGGCACTATCCTATGTAAATGTCCACAATCAGATATGTCGAAAGGATTTGACCTGGGAGCCGCTCTGTTGAAATGTTGAGAAACAATTGGGATGCGGGCAGGCTTTGTGAGGCAAGAATATGGAATTGGGTGCCGTGCTCTGGGCGGCACGGTGGCACAGTGGTTAGCACTACTGCCTCACAGTGCCAGAGACCCGGTTCAATTCCTGGCTTGGGTCACTGTCTGTGTGGAGTTTGCACGTTCTCCCCGTGTCTGCGTGGGTTTCCTCCGGGTGCTCCGGTTTCTTCCCACAGTCCAAAAGATGTGCGGGTTAGGTTGATTGGCCATGATAAATTGACCATTGTGTCAGGGGGATTAGCAAGGTGAATATGTGAGGTTACAGGAATAGGGTCCGGGTGGGATTGTTAGTGCAGGATTGATGGGCTGAATGGCCTCCTTCTGCAGTGTAGGAATTCTATGAAACTGAACAAAGAGGTTGTGAACAACAGGCAAGGGCTGCAGTGTGTGTTCATTTATTGCCAAATTCCAAAGCACTTCAGCAGATTTCTATCACGCACAATTTGGCACTGAGCGAGATAAGGCGATATTTTTATTTATTCATTTTTATTAGTGTCACAAGTAGGTGTGGGTTTCCTCCGGGGGCTCTGGTTTCCTCCCACAGTCTGAAAAACATGCTGGTTAGGGTGCATTGGCCGTGCTAAATTCTCCTTCAGTGCACCCGAACAGGCGCCGGAGTGTGGCGACTAGGGGATTTTCACAGTAATTTCATTGCAGAGTTAATGTAAGCCTTACTTGTGACAATAATAAATAAATAAAGGTAAGTTTATAAATAAACTGCAATGAGGTTACTGTGAAAATCCCCTAGTCGCCACACTCCGGCAGCTGTTCGGGTACACTGAGGGAGAATTTAGCACGGCCAATGCAGCTAACCAGTACATCTTTGGAATGTGGGAGGAAACCGGAGCACCCGGAGGAAACCCACGCAGACCCGGGGGAGAACGTGCAGACTCCACACAGACAGTGACCGAAACCGGCAATCGAACCCGGGTCCCTGATTGCTCAGCTAAATAATCGACTGTATCGGAATGAGTTGGCTTTGAAGGTCATTTAGGAAGTCAAGAACAAAGGAGATCTACGGAAATCCTTCCTGGTTCCACGTTCAAATAATTTTATATTAATGTGCATTTATTTTGATATTTGGCAATTGGAAATATTGCTGAATGCTGTATTGGAAATATTATTCAGAGAATGCAGTGCAGCACTTATTCCCGATCTCAGAAGCTTATTATTATTTTTCTGATGCTGTAAAAGCTCTGTGACTCCACAAGCTGCATACTGCAGTTTTGCCTGCCTCATTTTGTTTTAGTCAGTGGCTCTAATACAGTTGCAAATGACTGGTAGGCATGACATAGATAACAAAAGCAGATGGAGTCAGAAAAAAAGTGAAGGTTTAATTATAGTAATTATCACCAGCAGCGGGAGGACAGGCAGTGCAAAGCTGAGAGCATCTTTGGAGTAAAGTAAAATAAAACGAATCCTGGAGAACAGGCGTATTTACCTCCTCGACAGTAATTCCACAGGCTAGAGATGCAGCACCTTCTGAAACGTTACATTTTCAGAAAGATGCTTTGGACAGCGGCGTCTTGTTGCCTTGTTGTTACTTCCTCTTCTGCTTCGTTTACATGTTTTGACAATATTTTATTGCACAGATCTAACAAATGCAAATAGTATATTGGAGAATACCCTCAGCGTTATGGAGCAGCACTTCATCTGACCTGCTGTTACAAAAGGCCAGTCATTAGCCTGTCACCTGCCAGGGACAAGCAGTTATAGTTGATTGACCACAGCAATTTCTAGGCAGGTATAATTGTTCCAGATCTACCTATAGGGAGCAGTGGCCTGAAAGGGACGGCCAAGGTTAATAGATAAACATCACTATTGTACTCGCGGGTAGTGCCTTAGAATCATAGAATCATTTTTTTAATTCATTCGTGGGACATGGGCGTTGCTGGCTGGCCAGCATTTATTGCCCATCCCTAGTTGCCCTTGAGAAGGTGATGGTGAGCTGCCTTCTTGAATCGCTGCAGTCCGCGTTCTGTGGGTTGACCCACAATGCCGTTAGGGAGGGAATTCCAGGATTTTGACCCAGCGACTGTGAAGGAACGGCGATATATTTCCAAGTCAGGACAGTGAGTGGTTTGGAGGGGAACTTGCAGGTGGTGGTGTTCCCATGTATCTGCTGCCCTTGTCCTTCTAGATGGAAGTGGTCGTGGGTTTGGAAGGTGCTGTCTAAGGATCTTTGGTGAATTTCTTGTCACCTCCTGTCAATCTGTCAAACCCTTTATACCTACTCTGTCCCTAAGCTCTGCGACAGTTACTCCCATATGGCATAAGGTTACCTCCAAGTCAATGCACTCACACTTTTGCTAATAATCTCATGTAGAACCTTATCCAATGTTTTCTGTAAGTCCATCTGGAGAACATCCACAGACATTCCCCTATCCACCATATTCGTGAATTGCTGCAGTGCATCTTGTAGATTGCACACTCTGCTGCTACTGAGCGTCGGTGGTGGAAGGATTGAATGTTTGTAGATGTGGTGCCAATCAAGCGGGGCTGCTCTGTCCTGGATGGTGTCAAGCTTCTCCAGGGTTGTTGGAGCTGCACCCATCCAGGCAAGGGGGGAGTATTCCATCACACTCCTGACTTGTGCCTTGTAGATGATGGATAGGCTTTGGGGAGTCAGGAGGTGAGTTACTCACTGCAGTATTCCTAGCCCCTGATCTGCTCTTGTAGCCACTGTGTTTATGTGGTGAGTCCAGTTGAGTATCTGGTCAATGGTAACCCCAAGGATGTTGACAGTGGGGGATTCAGTGATGGTAACACCATTGAATGTCAAGGGGCGGTGGTTAGAGTGTCTCTTATTGGTGATGGTCATTGCCTGGCATTTGTGGGCATGAATGTTATTTGCCACTTGTCAGCCCAAGCCTGGATATTGTCCAGATCTTGTTGCATTTGAACATGGACTGCTTCAGTATCTGAGGAGTTACGAATGGTGCTGAACATTGTGCAATCATCGGCAAACATCCCCACTTCTGACCTTATGATGGAGGGAAGGTCATTGATGAAGCAGCTAACGATTATTGGGCCTATGACACTATCCTGTGTCCTAGGCCCAACAATCATAGGATCATAGAGTCCCTACAGTGCTGAAGGAGGCCATTCGGCCCATCGAGTCTGCACTGATCACAATTCCACCCAGACCCTATCCCCGTAACCCTACATATTTACCCTGCTAATCCCCCTGGTGCTAATGGACAATTCATCATGACCAATCCACCTCACCCGCACATCTTTAGACTGTGGGAGGAAACCAGAGCACCCTTCTATTTTCTAAGAAACGATTTTGTTTAAACTCTACGGGCGGGATGTTCTGGCCGTGCTCGCCCCGAGACTGGAAAATCCAGCCTGAGGTTAACTGACCTTCCTATGGTCCGCCCCTCACCCGCGCCGATTTCCATGATGGGCGGAATGGGAAGATTCGCCCCTACGTATCTTCACCAAGCCTCAGTACTGGGGTGTTGCCATATAAGTTATGAGGGTCTTGTTCCATTGTCAGGAGGAGCTGGCAACAGAATGCAGATGGAAAATGATTGGCACAGAAGCTGGGGTGAGATGCAGGGCGGTTGGGGGGAGGAGGGATTAAGAGTATTTTTTGCTCAGGGAGTTGTTATGGGGTGCCACAGTGGCACAGCGGTTAGCACTGCTGCCTCACGGTGCCAGGGACCTGGGTTCGATTCCCGGCTTGGGTCACTGTCTATGTGGAGTTTGTATGTTCTCCCCATGTCTGTGTGGGTTTCCTCCAGGTACTCCAGTTTCCGCCCACAGCCCAAAGATGTGTAGGTTAGATGGATTGGCCATGCTCAGTTGCTTCTTAGTGTCCAAAAGATGTGTAGGTTAGGTGGATTGGCCATGCTAAATGCATGGGGATACAGAGATATGGCGGAGGGTAGGGCTTGGGTGGGATGCTCTTTTGGAGATTCACCACAGACTCGATGGGCCGGATGAACTCTTTCTGCACTGCAGGCATTCTATCGTTCTATGATTTGGAATAGTGCAGGGTTTGAAATGTTGGTAGAATCAATTTCAATAGTAACTTTCAAAGGGGAATATTGGAACTCCACTTGCAGAAGAGAAAGTATTATGGGGTATCGGGAAGAAGCAAGGGGAGTAAACCTGATGGGGCGTAAGGTCTCCTGTGCTGTATGACTCTAGAAAGTATCTGCAATGACTCACTACAAAGTATTAGTGATGCATAACGCACTTCAAAGAGCATCCTTACCGTGGAAGCCAAGAGAATCTTGTTACTGTTTCTGGGATCATAACAAAGAAAGAGGCATCTTAAGCATTGACAGTGATTCCAAATTTTGACATGCCACCAGAAATTGATAGGTTCAAGGAAGTCAACAGCTCTCTGGGTTTTGGACTGCGACTCTCATTCTATCCTTAATACTTCTTTATTTTTTCCTTCTCCCCCTATGTACTCTATGAATGGTATGCTCTGTCTGTGTAGCACACAGGAAACAATACTTTTCACTGTATCCCAATACATGTGACAATAATAAATCAATCAATAGGGGCGGCAGGGTGGCACAGTAGTTAGCACAGCTGCCTCACAGTGCCAGGGACCCGGATTCAATTCCTGGCTTGGGTCACTGTCTGTGCGGAGTCTGCATGTTCTCCCCGTATCTGTGTGGGTTTCCTCCGGGTGCTCCAGTTTCCTCCCACAGTCCAAAGATGTGCGGGTTAGGTTGATTGTCCATGCTAAATTGCCTCTTAGTCTCAGGGGGATTAGCAGGGTAAATATGTGGGGCTACGGGGATAGGAACCTGGGTGGGATTGTGGTCGGTGCAGGCCCGATGGGCCAAATGGCCTCCTTCTGCACTGTAGATTCTATGATTCTATGATTCTAATCAGTCAATCAATTCTTTATTTCCCATCAGACAAGTAATGGAGACATGACTTTAACTGACAGAGCCGTACAGAATGCCCCCTTACATTTTAGAAACGGGTTGTTAAGGAAATGATGCATGTTGCAAAATGGCAAGTACCAGAGAGAGTGTGGTAACATCTGAGGGAAAATTCATTGGAATTACCCGGAAGACTAATTGAAGGACTAGGCTAATTATTTCTGAGTAATCCCACCTTTGGATGGCTCTATCCATTATCTCTTTACCAGTCTGATGTGCAGGGCGCAGTGTCTTGTGAAGGGAAAGGGAATGAAGTTATATGAGGTAAACAGTCTTCCATAGAATTTGTTTAATGGCAATTTGAGTGGAATTACTTTGACTGGAGCTGGGGATCGATGCCTATTGTTGTGTTCAGCCTGGACTTTCTCATCTCATTATTGGGTGGATGGTGAATTTGTCATTTGTTATGAGAGTCACAGGTGCTTCGGGAGAGAAAGGTGTTGTTTCTTTTAATACATTTGCGCTGGTCCCAGGCTCCCCCCAACTCTATTTTAACCTCCTTTCCCTGCTTCTATCCCTTCTGTATGTTTTTACCTCAGGGTAGAATCTTCACTCCCCACGGGAGCATATTGTGGATTCAGCCCTGAGATAAACCGTATTTATGAGAGGATTAGAGGGATGAATGTGCAATCCCACGCATTCGAAGCAGGCAGCGGCATTCCAGGAGAGTAAGGGAGAGAGAGAGAGAGCGAGAGAGAGAGAAAGAGAACATCATATGAAATCATGCGAGCTATTGTCATTTACGTTGGGGTGGTAATGCCTTTAAGGGAAGGGGGTCAGGTGGCCCTGGGTGTGGGGTGATCTGCCCGGGAACTCCCCCTGGGAGGGCAGTTGTCCTCTGGAGTGTGGAGTGAGTAAGACCTGCAATAAATTCCTGTGTTCCCTGACGCCTGTCCATGGAATGAGTTCTTAAGGATACACCCCAGTAGTTGAGAATTTAACACTATTTAATGCAATTTCCCAATCATTTGTTTTAATGGATAGGAACTGTTATGGTTCAGGTTAGAAACTCCAAAGAAGCCCGCCTGAATCATAGGTTTTGCACCCTGAATTTAGCTAGGATAAGCAATGATATGTTTCACTTCAGGTCTGATTCAAATGACCCACTGGGGAGCTTTTATCAAACAAAGTTTATTTAAGAAAATAGTTAACATGAATAGTAAGAAAATTAGCAAAAACTTCGATCAATTACAAACAAGGAACTAAACAACCTCTATAATGTATAACTCTTGATGAATATCTCGACTGTGTTCCAATTAAAACTAAAATCCAGTAAACAAAACCCTTTAAACAGGTTTATCACTGCACCGGCTGAAGCTCACATGATTCTGGAATCCAGTTCTCTGGCTTGAATGCTGATTTCAAATGATCTTGAAAACTCAGAGCAGCTTGTAGTCATCAGCTCCCCAAAACACAGATTCTTTACTGCAAGAGGGCAAACAAGACATGCTTTCAGCTAACTGGTAAAACTTTCAAAATAAAAGCACAGAGAGAGAGAGAGGCTTCTTTCAGCTATGCTTCTAACACTGCAGCCAAAACAAAACTGAAACATGACCTCTTGTCACCTGACCGGCCCACAGTTTTTTCTCTCCTCCCACAATGACACCACCTATAGCTGTGACCATGATAAACACTGACTGTGAGAGCTGCAGAGATCATGATTTAAAAAAAAACACTTCTTAAAAGTTCACTAATATCACAGAACTCATTAGCTGCATTCCTGGGGTTTTCCATAATACCTCCCATGGGAATATTCCTGGATTTGGACCCACTGATTTTCCCTTCAATGTTGCATTTGACTTGGCTTCATTTGTTATGGAGCATTCCATACCATAGTAATGACTTGGAGTAAAAGACCACCTTCACTCTCCCACTTCACGTGCTTAGACTGAGTTAATTCAGCGATCAATGGAAATCAGCTTCCACTGTTTATCTTTTTCAATTCTTTAATAATCTCACAGGCTTTGGCTCCTCATAAACTTTCTATACTCCATAGATTTGATTTGATTTATTATTGTCACATGCATTAGCATACAGTGAAAAGTATTGTTTCTTGCGCACTATACAGACAAAGCATACCATTCATGGAGAAGGAAAGAAGAGAGTGCAGAATGTAGTGTTACAGTCATAGCTAGGGTGTAGAGAAAGATCAACTTAATATAAGGTAGGTCCATTCAAAAGTCTGATGGTAGCAGGGAAGAAGCTGCTCTTGAGTCGGTTGGTACATGATCGCAGACTTTGTATCTTTTTCCCGACGGAAAAAGGTGGAAGAGAGTATGTCCAGAGTGCAGGGGGTCCTTGATTATGCTGGCTGCTTTTCCGAGGCAGCGGGAAGTGTAGACAGAGTCAATGGCTGGTTTGTGTGATGGACTGGGCTTCTCGCACGACCCATTGTAGTTTCTTGCGGTCTTGGTCAGAGCAGGAGCCATACCAAGCTGTGATACATCCGGAAAGGATGCTTTCTATGGTGCAGTTGTGGAAATAGATCCTCCATCCCATGAGGAACCAAGTCCCTTAGCAACATAAACTGAATATTCAACAAGGTTTCTGTATCGTTTGGATTCACTGTCCAATAGCAAAAGTGGAAAACAAAAGGTTAGCAATGATATGTGTAAATAATTCCACATAGTTGATTGGAGACACGAAACACCATCATTCACTGATTCTTCGAGCTCAGATGACCAATGACACATCTGAATATTGTTTTTGCAATTGACATTGCTGGAGATTCTCATTGTGAGTGATGTCATCATGTTGAGTCACACTCTGATTGACATAACGATGTCATCAAAGTGAGTCATTTTTTATTCACTCACTGGATGTGAGGGTCACTAGCAAGGCCAGCATTTATTGCCCATCCCTAATTGCCCTTGAGAAGGTGGTGGTGGTGAGTTGCTTTCTTGAACCACTGCAGTCCATGTGGTGTAGGTACACCCACATTGCTTTTAGTGAGGGAGTTCCAAGATTTTGACCCAGTGACAGTGAAGGAATGGAGATACATATTTCCAAGTCAGGATGGTGAGTAACTTGGAGAGGAACAGGCAAGTGGCAGGCTAGGATTTTACGACCTCACTCAGGCAAGCCTCGTAAAATCCCACCCAAGGCCAGCGGAGAATTCCGTTCTGCGAACCTCGCTCGCCCCGGAATCGGGCCGGTAAAATTCCGGCTGTGGTATCCCCATGGATCTGCTGCCCTCATCCTTCTAAGTTTAAAGTTGATTTATTCGTGTCACAAGTAGGCTTACATTAACTCTGCAATGACGTTATTATGAAAATCCCCCCAGTCGCCACACTCCGCCTCCTGTTCGGGTACACTGAGAGAGAATTTAGCACAGCCAATGCACCTAACCAGCTCATCTTTCAGACTGTGGGAGAAAACCGAAGCAGACCTCCCAAGCTGGGAATTGAACCCAGGTCCCTGGCGCTGTGAGGCAGCAGTGCTAACCACTGTGCCACTGTGCCGCCTCCGGTGGTGGTGGTCACAGGTTTGGCAGGTGCTGTCAAATCCAGGCACTCCTGACTCCTGGTTGAAAAGTTAAAGCTCTGAGTGCCGCTCCCAGTAGGGTTCTGGCCTCTAAGCTCTGGGTGGACATTGGCTTGGTTACTCGAGTCCAAAGGGCAGTGGTGACTCAACAACCCCCCCAACCCCCGCCTCACATCCCCCCCCCCCCCCCCCCCCCCCCCGGATCCCTCCTCTTCCCCACCACTATCAAACCTAGTTGATTCTCCTGGTTTCGAGTCAGGCTAGTGACTTGTCCATGTTAAAACCAGGATTTAATTATGGAAACAAGCCAGAACATGATTCTGGATCCAGTGGGGGAAATGAATTGCCTCAAATGCACTCCTGTCCGTCCACCCCCCCTTTGTAGGATCTCAGTTGACTCTCAGCCTCTTGTAGCACACATCTGTGCAATAGGGGCTCACTGAACAGAGTCACGGAATTCAAGACACATAACTCTCGAAGCTGCCTGTCCTTTCACTCTGCAGCAGAAAGCTTTGACTAGAAATTGCTGTGTAAATATCTTCCACTGTCAGAACATCCTACAGAGCTATGTGCACAGATATTTATGTAATCCATTAACTCTACCAAGGCTAATCTCTTGTAGAACAAAATACTCCAGCAGTTCTATTTAATAAGAGGACATGGAGTTGTGAAGTGAACCTTCTGAGATTTTCTGTCTCTCTTTCGGAGAGTTGAGAGAGTGGGGGGGAGGAGCGGGTTTTTATTTTTTTATTCATCAGGATGCCAATAATTTAAAAAATGTGCTTTCTTTTCAAAGTGTCCTCATTACGTTCAGCTGCAAAGTGGAGCTAAAGGGCCGGATTTTCCTGTCCGTGCACTGGTGGGGAGATTTGGAGAACCATTGAAATGTAACCGCCGGAATTTAACCACCCGTCCGCCACGGGAATCAGAGCGGGAGAGGGGCGGAGCATGGGAAGGTCCATAGACTTCGGGTGGGATTTTCCAGTCTCAGGTCGAGCGAAGTTGTAAAATCCCACCCAACAATACTCCAACCTTTCCCATCCTGCCCACAATGACAGCCACTGGTAGCTGGGCTATGTGTGTGTATGCATGTGTGTGCGTGTGCATGTGTGCATGCATGCATATGTGTGTGTGCATGTGTGTCTGCGTGTGTGCATGTGTGTATGTGTGTGTGCGTGCGTGCACACATGTGTGTGTGTGTGTATGTGCATGTGTGTGTCAGTGTGTGTGTGTGCATGTGTGTGTGTATGCATGCGTGTGTGCGCATGTGCGTGCATGTGCATGTGTGTGCGTGTGTGTGCGTATGAATGTGTGTACCCCCTTTCCACCCTTGATTTCCATCCTTTATTTCAGAAAAATGTAATAAATTTTAATATAATTGAAGGGCTTCCCTGCAAAATGTCCCCCACTCACTGAGTCATCAGACTTTACCAATGTCATATCAGTCAGGTTTACAACAGGTATTGATAAACATGAGGCGGTTGAGGGGAACCTGGCAGAGGCACAAAGGTAAGTATAGCCCCCTGGAGTGGGGGCAGAGAGACAAGGCCGGGCAGTGAAGCCCCATTATGTTTCCCTTTTGTGCTTGTGGGGCGGGGGGTAGGGGGTGTGTGTGGATCACTGCGATGCCAATGGGGAGGGGGCTTGCCCCGATGCTTGTTGCGGGGAGGGGTATCTATCCCTGAAGCCTGCATGTTGGGGGAAGGGTGGGGGGGGGGGCATCCCATGCTTGCCAGAGGGAGGGGTTGCCCCAATGTTTATCACCACCATGTCTGGGGTGAGCGGGAGTTTCAGTCTAATGCTGATCGGGGCACAATTCGAAGATGGCACCCTGATCTTTGTTGAACTGGCGTTGCTGGCTCTATCAGTCCCCGCCCCGCCAGAGTGACTACGGAAACCACACCCCACCCCACCCCACCCCTCCTCCACAAGATTCTCTGTGCACAGAGTGTCAGAGAATCCGGAGAGAAAACTCAACTGTGCAGCTGGAGAGATACACGTCCGTTTTCAGTCTGAACTTGACAACCTGAAAAAATATCAGTTGATTCTGCTTTCCAAAGTCAAAATACTGGACATTCTTATCAGGGGACAGGGAACATTTATTTTTATTCATTTGTGGGACATGGGCGTCACTAGCTGGCAGCATTTATTGCCCATCCCTAGTCTCCCTTGAGAAGGTAGTGGTACTCCAGGTCTTGAGTATACTCATTGAGCTGGATTTTATGCTTGCTGGCAGGGTTGAAGGCAGGGTGCGTGTACAATCCAGCAGATGGCCTTCTTGTTGGCTACCTGCCCAATTTAACCTGTCTCAGGAGGTGAGGGGAGGCTTTGGATGCCACCCCACGCTTGAGCTCCCTGAGCTTATTAAGGTTATAAAGTGGCCAGTTAATGGAAACTTTAAGGACCTCACCTTACCCATGCCAATATTTTATTTTTATATAATCATAGAATCTGACAGTGCAGAAGGAGGCCATTCGGCCCATCGAGTCACCACCGACCACAATCCCACCCAGGTCCTATCCCCATAACCTCACATATTTACCCTGCTAATCCCACGATACTAACAGGCAATTTTAACATGGCCAATCCGCCCAATCCGCACATCTTTGGACTATGGGAGGAAATCGGAGCATCCGGAGGAAACCCACGCAGACCCGGGGAGAACGTGCAAACTCCACACAGACAGTGACCCAAGCTGGGAATTGAACCCGGGTCCCTAGCACTGTGAAGCAGCAGTGCTAACCACTGTGCCATTGTGCCGCTCATGTTTGGGGCCAAGCCCATGTCACGTTGGGGGCCTGACAGCTTTAGCAGTGTAGGCTATTTTTCAAGTGAGGGGCATAGGGAACTGGACCTAATGCGTGGGTTTCCTGGGGTGGTCGGAGGCACCCCATACAAAGGCCATTCAACTCTCCCCCACCCCAACCTCCTGAACCCAACTCGCACCATCACAGGTGACCCCTGACCTTGGAATTACCTAAGATCCACAGCCTGGTGGGACTGCGTGTAGTCCCAGGAGTGGTCACTGCTTCTGGTTGGTGCTGCCGGGAGTACACAGCTGCCGGCCTTTTGATTGGCCGGACTCTCTCTAAGTCCGGACCTTCCTCCTGAGATTGGGGCAGGAACCTTGCCTTGAAGTAATCACTCTGCCGTCAGTGTTAAATTGTTGTGGGGGCTGCCATCTTGACCACAGGTACCGACTAAAAAGTCGAAGGGATGGGGTGCGGCGCCCTCTAGATTCCATCCCATTGGCTGAGAATCTTGAGGTAGAAAATTCCAACGATTCACGCTCTCTTGAGTGAAGAAATTTCTCCTAATTTTAGTCCTAAATGGCTGACCTCCTAATCTAAGATGGTGAACCTTTGCTCCAGATTATTCAACCAGGGGAGGAATCCTGTGACAATTTCCCCTTCTGAGGGTTCCTGTAGCCCTGTTTGCTTCAGTCGATGCAAAGGCTTCATTTTAAGATATTTTTGTCTACGCGACTAACTCTGCCAAGCTTAACAATTGACAGTTAACATGGCGACATGTAGAATCAGAAGGCTAAAGGTTAGCTCAAAATTGACTGCATTCCTGAAGGGTACACAATGCAGGCGAATAAAGATGGAGACAGCCTGAAAAAAGAACACTTCCAATAACGAGATAAGGGTTGAAATATGTTTTGGTTTCAGAGTGTGCGTGAGTTCAGTTGTTTCAAAATCCATTTCATTTCAGTACAGGGGTTGACTTGCCGAGAAACCAGTCTCCAAGTTCGCTTTCTTTTCGCTTCTGTTATGTTAATCTTTTTAAGTTCTGTTCAATAAAACAAAGCTATTTTTAAATTTGTACCAAGTGCTGTCCCCTCGTCTGTTCAAACGAATGAATGGACCCAACACCTTTGTCAAGCTCTCACAACCTATTCATAGTAAGTAGTCTCACAACACCAGGTTAAAGTACAACAGGTTTACTTGGTAGCACGAGCTTTTGGAGCACTGCTCCTTCATCGGGTGAGTGAAGGAGCAGCACTCCGAAAGCTCGTGCTACCAAATAAACCTGTTGGACTTTAGCCTGGTGTTGTGAGACTTCTTATTGTACCTACCCCAGTCCAACACCGGCAACTCCACATCACAACGTATTCATAAATACACATGTTGCGATGCGTACACTATTAATTTTTTTTTTGCTAAATGTGTATAGGATGCAAGGTAAAAGCAAATTATTGCGAATACTGGAATCTGAAACCAAAAGAGAAAATGCTGGAAAATCTCAGCAAGTCTGGCAGCATCTGTAAGGAGAGAAAGGAGCTGACGTTTCGAGTCCGGATGACCAAAGGAAACTTTGACAAAGGGTCATTTGGACTCAGCTCTTTTCTCTCCTTACAGATGCTGCCAGACTTGCTGAGATTTTCCAGTGTTTTCTCTTTTGGTGTAGAGGATACAGTTCCTGGCTGACCTTAACTCCCCCAGTGACTCACCTGTTGCTGTCCAGGGAGTAGCCAGTTGAACTGGGAATTCCAATCCTCAGTTTGTCGGGATCTGGAGAAATCTCAGGTAATCTTTGGAGTTCCTTCTGAAAGCTCGTGACCTGAAAAATGAAGGGCACCAGAGTTAGGCCAGCCAAATCTCTCCGTTCACCGCAGCGGGATGGGAAACTCCCGCCGCCGTGAACGGTGATAAGATTCTGGCCGAACTCTCTCCCCAGATGCTGCCAGACCCGCTGAGTGTTTCCCAGCACTTTCTGCTCTTGTGTAAGATTTCCAGCTTCTACCACCGTTCTTTGCTGTTGCACTAGTGAAGAAATCTCAGTATGTGTTACAGCCGGCTCAGTTAGTGAGGGACAGGGTCAGCCCTCAGGTCCCTCTGGCTGGTCGCCATTGAGTGCCCCCTGGTGGAATGATGGGGGTTTGCGAGAATGGACCCAGCTTCAGCCATTTTGTGCTTTCATGGAAACATAGAAGCGAGAAGCAGGAGTAGGCCATTTGGCCCGTCGAGCCTGCTCTGCCATTAATTATGACCATGGCTGATCATCGAATTCAATATCCTGATCCCCCTTCCTCCCCATATCCCTTGATCCCTTTATCCCCAAGAGCTAAATCTAATTTCTTCTTGAAATCAGACAACGTTTTGGCTTCAACTACTTTCTATGGTACTGAATTCCACACATTCACCACCTTCTGGGTGAAGAAATTTCTCCTCACCTCAACCCTAAAAGATTTACCTCTTATCTTCAAACTATGACCCCTAGTTCTGGACTCCCCCACCACTGGGAACATTCTTTCTGAATCTACCCTGTCTAACCCTGCTAGAATTTTATAAGTTTCTATGAGATCCCCTCTCACTCTTCTGAACTCCAGTGAATATAATCCTAACCGACTTAATCCCTCCTCATAAGACAGACCTGCTATCCCAGGAATCAGCCTGGTAAACCTTCGCTGTACTCCCTCTATGGCAAGGTCATCCTCAGATAAGGACACCAAAGCTGCACACAATCCTTCAGGTGTGGCCTCACCAACGCTCTATACAATTGCAGCAAAACATCCCCACCCCGATACTCAAATCCTCTCGCTATGAAGGCCAACATACCATTTGCCTTCTCTACTGCCTGCTGTACCTTCTTGCTTACTTTCAGGTGGCATGGTGGCACAGTGGCGAGCACTGCTGCCTCACAGTGCCAGGGAGCCGGGTTCGATTTCCGGCTTGGGTCTCTGTCTGTGCACATTCTCCCCGTGTCTGCATGGTTTTCCTCCGGGTGCTGTGGTTTCCTCCCGTCGTCTGAAAGACGTGCTGGTTATGTGCATTGGCCGTGCTAAATTCTCCCTCGGTGTACCCGAACAGGCGCTGGAGTGTGGCGACTAGGGGATTTTCACAGTAACTTCATTGCAGTGTTGATGTGAGCCTACTTGTGACTAATAAATAAACTTTAACTTTAACTTTTGATGCATGAGGACACCAAGGTCTCGCTTGTTGGAATGTCTCAGTCAAGAATCGTTCAAAATAATGGGCAACAAACTGCCGGGTAATCAGTTAAACGCCACCTTGGCTGGGAGCCAGCAGTCTTCAGGAGAGGAGAAGAGAGAGATCGATGTAAAATGCGCTGATCATTAAACCTCAATGAGTAAAATAGGAGAGGACACAAACTCTACATTTACTTATTGCCTGAAACCAAGCTTCATTGTTCACTAGGGAGTTCTTGGCACATTCGTCAAAGTGAAAATAGACTTTGACACCGCACTATGGAAAAAAATACCCAAAGCAAGATATTTTGCCGTTTGCACAAAGCACTTGAAATGAAACAGTGCTGACTGTTTTTCGGGACTTGCATGTTTACTAAGCGTCCAGACAACTCAGTCAAATGCCAAATGAAATTTCTATTTTCGTTGGTCAGGTTATTAGGGGCATAAAGTGGTTAGCACTGCTGCCTCACAGCTCCAGGGACCCGGCTTCGATTCCCGGTTTGGGTCACTGTCTGTGTGGAGTTTGCATGTTCTCCCTGTTGTCTGCGTGGGTTTTCCTCCGGGTGCTCTGGTTTCCTCCCACAGTCCAAAGATGTGCCGGTTAGGTGGATTGGCTGTGCTAAGTTGCCCCTTAGTGTCGGGGGGACGAGCTCGGGTAAAAAGCAAGGCGGGTATGGGGATAGGGCCTGGGTGGGAATAGTGGTCGGTGCGGGCTCGATAGGCCGAATGGCCTCCTTCTGCACTGTAGGGGTTCTATGATAAAGTTTCTATGATTATGAAAGTATGTCATTTCCACACTTTGCACTCTGTGGCAAACCCATTCATCCAGATCTTGTTTATTTCTTGAAAGATTCATTCAAGAAATGGACAATTTCTTCCCTCGATTCCTTCCATTTCTGATGCTGGCTGGAGTTCTTAATAGCCCCGAGTGTACAGATTCTTTACGCTATCATGGTGTCGGTTGTATTTGCCTTTATTTAACATCTTTATCTCTGTATCAGTGAGTATATTATGGAAGCCTACATTAGCATAATATTAATATAATTATGGTGTGATTTGCAAGTCTTTTTCATTCTTGTTCGTGCTCACAAAATTGACTTGAGGATCATAAAGGATCCAAAATATGCAGAACAGCAAACAGTTTTATCTATCATTTCAACAGAAGCGCTAGTAAAATTGTCAAGAGTATGTCTAATTTTTTCAGAACATCGAAAACACCACAGAAAGATCTGAGCAGAATTCTTTGCTGTCAACTTTTTTTCTAAACACAATTTAAGCATGGCTTTAAAGACTACATTTAATGTATTTAAGTTACTTTGCAACACTTAGGGCGAGGGAGCCAATGATATCAAAGCACCAATTATGCAGAATGAATGCCAACAATGAGGAGAAAAAAAAAGTAAAAGAAAATTCCCATGAATGGTCACAACCCGAGGCGTTAACTCAGCCTCTCTCTCTCTCGCTACAGGTGCTGCCAGACCTGCTGAGTATTTCCCACATTTTTCTGTTTCTATTTCAGACTTCCAGCATCCGCAGTATTTTGCTTTTACAACAACTACACAATGCTGATGTGAAGAATCGAAGATGCTCAATGTTTGGAAGAAAGGACACCCCATCCCTACACATTGGGGCCATGAGATGTAAGAATTTTCTTTATCCTTTCATGGGGATATGGGCATCATTGACTGGGCCAACATTATTTGGCCAATCCTAATCACCCTTGAACTGAATGTCTCCCTCGGCCATTTCAGAAAGCAGCTGAGAATCAACTACATTGCTGTGGGTCTGGAGTCACATGTAGGCCAGGCCAGGTTAAGGGGCAGATTTCCTTCCCTAAAGAGACATTAGTTAAACAGATGGGTTTTTTTTTAACAATAATTGACAATGGTTTCATGATCATCATTAGACTTTTAATTCCAGATTTTTATTAAATTCAAATTACGATGGCACAGTGGTTAGCACCGCTGTCTCACAATGTCAGGGACCCAGGTTCGATTCCTGGCTTGGATCACTATCAGTGTGGAGTCTACACATTCTCCCCATGTCTGCGTGGGTTTCCTCCGGGTGCTTCGGTTTCCTCTCACAGTCCGAAAGACGTGCTGGTTAGGGTGCATTGGCCATGCTAAATTCTCCCTCAGTGTAACCCGAACAGGTGCCGGAGTGTGGCGACTAGGGGATTTTCACAGTAACTTCATTGCAGTGTTAATGTAAGCCTGCTTGTGACTAATAAATAAACTTTAACTTCATTTCAACAGCTGTGGTGATGGGATTGGAACCCAGGTTTCCAGAATATTGCTAGGAATCTCTGGATTACTAGCCCAGTGACAATACCACTATGCCACTGCCTTCCCCATAGGAGTGGCGGCGATGAGCCATACAACCCCTTGAGCCTGTTCTGCCATTCAATTCAATCAAGTCAAGTCTTCAACCTCCTGCACTATCGCCAAATGCCTCCAATCCCTTAGAGTCTAAACATCTGTCAATCTCAGCCTTGAATATGTACAATGACAGAGCATCCACAGGTGTAAAGAGTTCCGACAGTTCACTACGCTCCAAGTGAAGAGATTTCTGCCCATTTCAGTCTTAAATGGCCAACCCCTAACCCTGAGGCGAGACCGTCTAGTTCTAGATTCCTCAGTCAGGAGAAACAGCCTCTCAGCAGCGACTCTGTAAAGCCCCTCTTAAGAATTATATTTATTTCTATTATGTCATTTAGTAGAAAGTTGAGCACTGCAACGGAGCACCACAAGCAACAACTAAAGCTGGACTACCCGACCTTCTATAACTCTATTTGCCTTGTGGTTTTAGTTTTGTGTGCTAAATCAAAGTTTCTGTCGTTATAGCATCTTCTATATTCTAACACCTGGAGTATTGTGTGCAGTTTTGGTGTCCTTATCTGAGGAAGGATGTCTTTGTTACAGAGGGAGTACAGCGAAGGTTTACCTGACTGATTCCTGGGATGGCAGGTCTGTCATATGAGGAGAGACTAAGTCGGCTAGGATCATATTCACATTCACTGGAGTTTAGAGTAGTGAGAGGGGATCTCATAGAAACTTATAAAATTCTAACAGGGTTAGACAGGGTAGATTCAGAAAAAATGTTCCCAATGGTGGGGGGGGTCTAGAACTAGGGGTCATAGTTTGAGGATAAGGGGTAAACCTTTTAGAACTGAGGTGAGGGGAAATGTCTTCACCCAGAGGGTGGTGAATGTGTGGAATTCACTACCACGGAGTGTAGTTGAGGCCAAAACATTGTCTGATTTCAAGAAGAAATTAGATATAGCTCTTGAGGCTAAAGGGATCAAGGGATATGGGGGGAAGGCGGGATCAGGATATTGAATTCGATGATCAGTGATAATCAAGATGAATGGTGGAGCAGGCTCGAAGGGCTGAATGGCCTACTCTTGCTACTAGATTCTATGTTTCTCTAACACGAGTTTAAATAAAGCCTTAGCTAAGTGGTTGCACTCTCGCCTCTTGAGTCTGACGTTTTCGGGGCCAAGACTTACTCCAGATGCTTGAGGGTGCAATCCTGAGTGACACCTCAGTGCCACCCTGACGAATTGTCTCCTGCACGACGTGTTAGAGTCAGTGTCCATTTGCCATCTCAAATAGGCCTAAAAGGTCCCATGTCACCGTTCAAAGAATAGTGGGGAATTTCTCCCTCAACTGCTGGCTACTATTTATCCCTCAATCTGTATTGCTAAAGCAAATTATTTACTCGTTACCACTTTGCTTTGGAGGGGCTGCATTCACAAGAATGAGGAACGTGGAAACGAGAGTTTTACACCACCCAAACTCACCGAGCTGCCTGTGAGATCAATATACACGATCAGTAAAAAGAATTTTCCAGAGAGCCTGGGGAGCATTGTGTCAGCAGGTTAAAGTCAAGGATACTTTCTCAGGTTACGGAGTAGATGAAATGGGTGGGATTCTCCAACCTCACAGCCGCGTGGGTGGCACGGTGGCACAGTGCTTAGCATTGCTGTCACACAACACCAGGGACCCGGGTTCAATCCCTGGCTTGGGTCACTGTCTGTGCGGAGTCTGCACGTTCTCCCCGTGTCTGTGTGGGTTTCCTTCCACAGTCCAAAAAACATGCTGGTTAGATTTGATTTTGATTTGATTTATTATTGTCACATGTATTAACATACGGTGAAAAGTATTGTTTCTTGCACGCTATCCAGACAAAACATACCGTTCATAGAGAAGGAAAGGAGAGAGTGCAGACTGCAGTGTTATGGTCATAGCTAGGGTGAAGAGAAAGATCAACTTAATGCAAGGTAGGTCCATTCAAAAGTCTGATGGCAGCAAGGAAGAAACTGTTCTTGTGTCAGTTGGTACGTGACCTCAGACTTTTTCCCGAAGGAAGAAGATGGAAGAGAGAATGTCCGCGGTGCGTGGGGTCCTTAATTATGCTTAATTATGCTGGCTGCTTTGCCGAGGTAGCATCGGCCGTGCTAAATTCTCCCTCAACAGGCGCTGGAGTGTGGCGACTAGGGGATTTTCACAGTAACTTCATTGCAGTGTTAATGTAAGCCTACCTGTGACACTAATAAATAATCTTAGGAAACGTAAAAAAAGGATGTTTCACGGCAGCGAAAGGTGACGTGCCGTTTGTTGGCGGTGGGATTCTCTGGTCTGCCGCTGTCAGTGGGATTTCCCATTGAAGGCACCCCACGCTATTGGGAAACCTACTTGGGGGTGGGCTGCCGGCGGGACCAGAGAATCCCGCTGGCTTAACCGGCCGGAGAATTCCCGCCAACATGTGAACTTCACTTCAGTTATGAGCGACTGAGTGAAACCTATCTGGTGAGAGAGAGTCAATGATCAGCACGATGAAGCATCAGATTAAGTCCAAGATAGGGTGCAAAGCCTTATCTTGTCACCTTAGCTCTTGTTTTCCTCTCTTGTGGGGACCACGAATTGGATTCAATTTGAATTTGAGTTTGTTATTTGGAGTAAGCAAGGAATGGGTTTGAGCTTGCCCAGTCCATTCTGAGCATTGGCTTTGTGGTTTTAACAATGGAGTAAAAATTAAAAATAAACTTGAATTTCACCCAGTTATATTTCTAATGGTCTGGAAGACATTGACCTGGTCATTTGTGTTTCTGGTAATAAAATGATGGGAAGAGTTTGTGAGGGCAATATAACGGTGGAGCTGGTGTATCATATAACCATGATAACAGAATGGTTGGCAGAGATTGAGAAGAGTTAAGTGTGTTTTGATGGATGCATGTTGTTACTCTTTAATTTACCACAATTTAGCGGGAGTGTGCATGGAATGTAAAGATGAATGGCAGAATTAGTAGCGGAGTATATTGTACACACACTGGAATCATGAGATTATAGAATTATAGAATCCCTACAGTGCCATTCAGCCCATCGAGTCTGCAACGACTCTCTGACAGAATATCTTACCCAGGTCCTCTCCCCCGCCCCTATCTGAGTAACCCTGCACATTTACCATGACCAATCCCCCAAAACTACACATCTTGGCACACTAAGGAGCAATTTAGCATGGCCAATCCACCCAAACTGCACATCTTTGGACTGTGGTAGGAAACCGGAGCACCCGGAGGAAACCCATGCAGACATGAGGAGAACGTACAAACTTCGCATAGACAGTGACCTGAGGTCGGAATCGAATCCAGGTTGGCGCGGTGAGGCAGCAGTGCTTGCCACTATGCCGCCCCTGATATGCTACACCTGAGCACACATATTTGTCTGTGTGTGTACTGTTGTGCCCTGGGTGTTCTGAGTTCACCTTAAAGATCTGATTGCCGTCGTTTTGACTTCACGTATCCGTGCTCTGATGAAATAGCACAAAAAAGCAGTCCAGCGACTGCGCTTCCAAAGTACTTAATTTTCTGTAAAATGCTTCAGGATGTTCTGAGGTCATGAAATGCGTGATGTAAATCTAAGGTCTTTCTTTCTTGCTAAAATGCTCCAAAGGCAATATGGCTGCCCGCCCTAAGGCCAAGTCGCATTTTCTGCTTGCATCCCTAGCCGCAGGAGGTGGACTAGGCAGATTAGAAATTAGTGGAGAAAAGGTTCAGTGACAACTTTTTGTCATTTGTTTGAGGATAACCCCAGGTTCAGTTAGCCTTGAGTGTCATTGTATCTGATGTCAAACATGGAGGCAGTAGCAGGAAGGAACAACTGATTTGCGTACCAAAGGACAACTAAAAACCTGCACAGCCATGTTCCAGAAAAGAGCCAATGGAGAGGAGGAATGAGGGAGAAAATTGGTAGGGAATATTGGTGAAAGTATAGGATGCATTCCGTAAATTAAGAAGACCTAACATGTCCAGTAATATTTGTGCCACACAAGTGTCAGGCAATGAGCATCTCCAACAAGAGAGAATCTATATATTTTGCCTTGACATTACTATTGCTGGAACCCACACTATCAACATTTTGGGGGTTACCTTGACCAGAAAATGAACTGGACCAGGCATATAAATACTGTGGCTACAAGAGTAGGTCAGATGTTGGCAATTCTACAATGAGTTACTCCCCAGTGTCCGTCCACCATCTACAAGGCACAATTCAGGAGTGTGACGGAATACTCTCCGCTTGCCTGGATGAGTGAAACTCTAACAACACTCCAGAAGCTGAACACCACCCAGGACAAAGCAACCCTGCTTGATTGGCACCCCATTCACCACCTTAAACATTCACTCGCTCCACCATTGATGCACAGTGGCAGCAGTGCGTGCCATCTACAAAATGCACTGAAGCAACTTGCCAAGACTCCTTCGACAGCACCTTCCAAACCCACGACATGCATGGGAGCACCGCCACTTGCTAGCTCTACTCCAAGCCAGACCCCATGCTGATTTGGAACTGTCAAAATGCCATTGCTTCACTGTTTCTGGGTCAAACTCCCTTCCTAATAGCACCATGGGTGTACCACAGCAGTTCAAGAAGCAACTCACCACCACCTTCTCATGGGCAATTCATGATGGGCCATAAGTACAGACCTCGCCAGCAATGCCCAGATACTATAAAGGAAGAAAAATAATACATTGATCGCGGAGGAAGCGAGTACCTAGAAAGTCAGCTCTTTGCTCCATGTGGATCTTTAATGAATAATTTGTGTATTTGCGCCGTTGAGTGGGTTTTGGACTGCATTGGTTAAATCAGTGAATCATTGAACCCTTACAGTGCAGAAAGAAGCCATTCGGCCCATTGAGTCTGCACTGACAACAACCCCACCCACACCCTATCCTTGTAACCCCACCTAATCCCCCTGACACTGAGGGGCAATCCCACCCAGACCTGTTCCCCATAACCCCAAGTATTTACCCTGCTAATCCTCCTAAGCTACACATCTTGGGACACCAAGGGGCAATTTATCATGACCAATCCACCTTACCTACACATCTTTGGAGTGTGGGAGGAAACCGGAGCACGCGAAGGAAACCCATGCAGACACAGGGGAGAACTCCACACGGACAGTCACCCAAGGCCGGAATTGAACTCGGGTCCCCTGGTGCTATGAGGCAGCAGTGAGAACCACTGTGCCACCGTGAGTGAATATTGCCACTTGTTCTTGGTCAAGTTTGGCAGAATCTTTCGGCTGTAATAGGTTCACAAGTTCATAAGATATAGGAACAGAATTAGGCCATTTGGACCATCAAGTCCGCTCTGCCATTCGATCATGGCTGATATGCTCCTCATCCCCATTTTCCTGTCTTCTCCCCATAACCCTTCAACCCCATTACCAATTAAAAATCTGTCTAACTCCTCCTTAAATTTACTCACTGTCCCAGCATCCTCCGCACTTTGGGGTAGCAAATTCCACAGATTCACAACCCTTTCTTTGGGAGAATTAGTTTCTCCTCAACCCTGTTCTAAATTTTCTTCCCCTTATCCTAAGACAATAACCTCTCGTCCTAGAATGCCTCACAATGTAACGTAATGTAAAAGTACTTTAAGTGTTTGAACAAAGAACAGTACAGCACAGGAAACAGGCCCTTCGGCCCTCCAAGCCTGTGCTGCTCATTGGTCCAACTAGACCATTTGTTTGCATCCCTCCATTCCCAGACTGCTCATGTGAGTATCCAGGTAAGTCTTAAACGATGTCAGCGTGCCTGCCTCCACCACCCTACTTGGCAGCGCATTCCAGGCCCCCACCACTCTCTGTGTAAAAAACGTCACTCTGATATCTGAGTTATACCTCGCCCCTCTCACCCTGAGCCCGTGACCCCTCGTGATCGTCACCTCCGGCCTGGCAAAAAGCTTCCTACTGTTCACCCTATCGATACTCTTCATATACACCCTTTGGTGTACACAAATCCAAGGTCATGCCTTTCTACTGCAAAGTGGGTGAAGAGGTCTGGCTTTTGCCTTGCAGAATGCCGATGTGCAATATTGCTGCCCGTGCTAACTTTGCCAACCCGTTTAAAATGACCACGCAAACGTGTCGAACACGCAGAGAAAATTAAATTGCAAAATCCTCCACCAAAATGTTCTCATTAAACTGAGGAAACAATGTTTGCCCCGGGGCCTGAGATTTATTTTTAGAACAGTAAGTCAATTAAATCACGGCTATATATAGTGCTGATCTCGTTCTGGCTGGAATCCCAGCTTTATCAAAATGCTGAAAGTATTGGCAGTCTTTGCTGGTGCAGTATCCTTGCTTCGGCTTTCAACATGGATACTGTGCTTTGCCTTGTCACAGATGGCCCGTGGATTTCCTGGGGAAATAATGGGTGTCGTAGAAATCTCTCCAAGTATTTATTAGCGCGTTCTTTCATTGGGAAACCTCCAGACATTCCACCAAAGTACATGCCCGACTGACTGACACTCGCAAGAAATGTAATTCACCCATTGTAGGCCGCCTGATGAGGATTGCACACTGACACCTGATCTGCAGCTAATTATTAGTTATGTGGGCTTTTTTGTGTGCTTGCATATGAAGCTTAGCTTAATCTGAGTTTATTCTGATAATGAATGGATGAACATTTAATAGCTCATACAATGCTATGCGAACAGTAGCATTAACCCATTCAAAATAAGTGGGTTAACACCTCCATTCAAACATCGCACAAAGGGAAGTCATATTAATTTCTTAAGCACTTCTTCTGCTAATATTAGCAACAGTAATTTCTTGGCTATAGTGTCGTAACTTGGTCCTGAGACTCTATTGGTTGATTTGATTTTAAAGTAAAGTTTATTTATTAGTCACAAGTCGGCTTACATTAACACTGTAGTGAAGTTACTAGTCGCCACACTCCAGCGCCTGTTTGGGTACACTGAGGGAGAACTTGGCATGGCCAATGCATCTAACCAAACAGGCGCCGGAGTGTGGTGACTCGGGGATTTTCACAGTAACTTCATTGCAGCGTTATGTAATCTACTTGTGACTAATAAATAAACTTTACCTTACTTTAGCTCCCTGAGCACCCCATACACCACAACCCATGGATAATGTAACATCTCTGGGATCCCAGGAGAAACGGCCAATCAATTTACCAATTCCAATCAACGCAACTTAATCATCAGAACAAAAATCTGCCATAACTAAATAATTCTGGAATTGACAAGCGCTGAGAAAGTACGGAATGAGGAAGGTCATTTGATTCATTAAACCTATCCCTGCCACAGACCATATTCAAATCTATCGTGCATGCTACTGAATTGATTTGATTTCCAATTGGAGCAACATTTAGCTCTGAACCTCTTAAGTTAACTGGAGAAAGGTGCACAGACCCCATCTATCCCTCCATCTCTTTTACTAACCCTGGCAGTCCACAGGTGAAATATTCATTGACTCAGCAAGTCAGGATTGTGCAAGTACCGTCATTGTCATCCAAGAGGTTTCAGATCCCTGTTTATTCATTGCTTTGTCGCCTACAATAATATTGATGACTTTGTTTTTATTCAGCTGTTTTTAAAAGCAGTTACCTGCTAAACTTGTTGAGTATTTTCAGTGGGCAATTGTTCCACGCAGTTGATGTTATCTGTGAGGTATGGCTCATTTTGGGACTGTACATTTTGCGTTCCTGTCTTCCACTTATGCAACGTGACAAGAACCAGATTATCTGTTTTCTTGACGTTGGTTCAGTAATAAACATCAGCCAGGGTACCTTCCCTGTTCTCCTTCTCCATGGTTCTTTTACATTGACCTGAAGGAGGGTAGAGCCTTGGTTTCACGTTGCATCCCCAACTGTGTAGCACTCCCTCAGTGCAGGGCTGGAGCACTGGCCTTGATTGTTATCCTCAAGTCCCACGTGGGATTTGAACCAATGACTTTCCTGACCCAGAAATGAGAGTACAACCGACTGAGCCACAGCTGCTCGAATCATGCCCCACTGATGTGGGATACTGTGGCAAGTGTTTTATTTTGGAACATTACATGAAGATACGCTCTTCAGATTGGATTCTAACTCTGTTACAGTTCAGTCATTGTGAAATGCAGAACAAAGAGCACCAAGGGCAGGCCCTCCGGCCCACCAAGCCTGCACCAATATGCGGTTTCTATCCCTCTGTTTGCCTCCCGCTCATGTGTCTATCAAGATACACCTTGAGCATTGCTGACGTGCCTGCTTCCTCCACCTTCACTGGCAGCGCGTTCCTGGCACCCCCTGTGTGAAAAACTTTCCCTGCATGTCTCCCCTAAACTTACCACCTCTCATCTTAAACCTGAGTCCTCTTGTAGTCAACCCTTTCCACTCTGGGAAAAAGCCTCCAACTATCCACCCTATCCATGCCTCTCATAATTTTGTAGACTTCTATCAGGTCGCCCCTCAGCCTCCGTCTTTCCAGTGAAAACAATCCGAGTTATTCAACCACTCTTCATACCTAAAACCCTCCAGACCAGCCAACATCTTGGTAAACCTACTTTGCACCCTCTCCAAAGCATTTACATCCTTCTGGTAGTGTGCTGACCAGAACTACATGCACTATGTCAAATGTGGCCTAACTAAAGTTTTATACAGCTCTAACAGAACTAACCAACTTTTATACTCGATACCCCAGCAGATGAAGAGAAGCAAACCATATGCCTTCTCGTGCTACCGTGCCGCCCCAACCACTGTGCTACCGTGCCGTGGGGCGGCACGGTAGCACAGTGGTTAGCACTGCTGCTTCACAGCTCCAGGGACCTGGGTTCGATTCCCGGCTTGGGTCACTGTCTGTGTGGAGTTTGCACATTCTCCTCGTGTCTGCGTGGGTTTCCTCCGGGTGCTCCGGTTTCCTCCCACAGTCCAAAGGTGTGCGGGTTAGGTTGATTGGCTATGCTAAAAATTGCCCTTAGTGTCCTGAGATGCGTAGATTAGGGGAATTAGTGGGTAAATATGTAGGGATATGGGGGTAGGGCCTGGGTGGGATTGTGGTCGGTGCAGACTCGATGGGCCGAATGGCCTCTTTCTGTACTGTAGGGTTTCTATGATTTCTCAACCACCTTATCCACCTATGTTGCTGCTTTCGGGGATCTGTGGACCTGTGCACCCAAATCCCCCTGTATGTCAATGCTCCTAATTCTTCTGCCAATTTAATAATTCATATTCAATTCACCTTATAATTGAGTAGACCACAAGAAGCTGGTTTGGATATCATAGAATCATAGAATCATAGAATCCCTACAGAACAAACATTCAATCCCTCCACCACCGACGCTCAGTAGCAGCAGTGTGTACTATCTACAAGATGCACTGCAGCAATTCACCCAAGATCCTTAGACAGAACCTTCCAAATCCACAACCACTTCCATCTAGAAGGACAAGAGCAGCAGATACATGGGAACACCACCACCTGCAAGTTCCCCTCCAAGCCATTCACCGTCCTGACTTGGAAATATATCACCGTTCCTTCACAGTCGCTGGGTCAGAATCCTGGAATTCCCTCCCTAACAACATTGTGGGTGAACCCACAGCACATGGACTGCAGCGATTCAAGAAGGCGGCTCACCACCACCTTCTCAAGGGCAACTAGGAATGGGCAATAAATGCTGGCCAGTCAGTGATGCCCATGTCCCACGAATGAATAAAAAAAATTACCCCCCTAATCCCCCTGACAATAAGGGTCAATTTAGCATGGCCAATCAACCTAACCTGCATATCTTTGGAGTGTGTGAAGAAACCGGAGCACCCGGAGGAAACACAGGGAGACAAAGGGAGAACGTACAAACTCCACACAGACAGCCACACAAAGCCAGAATTGAACCCGGGTCCCTGGTGCTGTGAGGCAGCAGTGCTAACCACCGTGCACTGTGCCGCCCATTTTAAAAAATATCCCTCGGTTATGCCGTGATGCAAAAAATCTGCGCCTGATCACACAGAACCCGCGATGTTCCTCAAAGCAACTCCCATCAATGCCCTGTTGCAAGTAACATGTCCAAAATTGTACAGAATATTCTAAATGTGGTTACATTGATCATTTCTGCAAAGTTGGAATACCTTGTTTCATGTAGAATTGAATGTCCTTGAAATGCATCTCAGCGCTTGATTAGCATGGTTGGTAATAGCTTCACACTGGCCATCTGCTGACAGCACTTAAACAATGGTCTCTACAAGCCTCCCAAAATGTAATTATCAGCTCTACGAAGCTCTTTGAATATACTTTCAACTAATTCCAATTATCTTTCTACGCCTATTCAGCCCAAAACTGTATTAAATAGTTTTACTCAGCTCATTCCTGCTGGTGTCAGAGGTTTTATAACTCGGCCTGTCCTCACATGAACATGGGATACATGGATAAACCCGGTTTGTTCTCACTGGAACGACAGAGTTGGAGGGGTGACCTGATAGAGGTTTACAAGATTATGAGGGGCATGGACAGAGTGGATAGTCAGATGCAGTTTCCTAGGGTAGAAAAGTCAAGTACTGGGGGACATAGGTTTAAGGTGCGTGGGGAAAAGTTTAGAGGAGATGTGTGAGGCAAGTTTTTCACACAGAGGGTGGTGAATATCTGGAACAGAATGTCTGGAAAAAAAGACATTTTTAAAAATTCATTCGTGGGGCATGGGCGTCACTGGCTGGTCAGCATTTATTGCCCATCCCTAGTTGCCCTTGAATACCTGGGGAGGTGGTGGGAGCAGGTACGATAGCGGCATTTAAGAGGCAACTAGACAAATACATGAGTAGGATGGAAATGGAAGGATACGGACTCTGTCAGTGCATACGGCTTTAGTTTAGGCAGGCATCATGATCGGCACAGGCTTGGAGGGCCGAAGGGCCTGTTCCTGTGCCTCACCTTTCTTTGTTCTTGGTTCTTTGAACAGGACTAGGATTGACATAGTTACGTAGTTTTACCTAGAATTTACAGCGCAGAAACAGGCCCTTCAGCCCAGCTGTCTATACTAGCATTTATGCTCCACACAAGCATCCACCCACAACACCGCTACCTCTCACAAAATCACCAGATCCTCCCATTCCTTCCTCTGTCATTTAAGTTCCCTAACATTCCATTTTGTAGCAAATTCCACACTTGCACCACTTGTGGAGAGCCGGGTGTGGGGGGGGGGAGCAGATTGTCCTGAGTTGCCGACTGCATTTTTGGTGACTATTTGGGTGGGATCTTCTGGCCATGCCCGCCCCCAAGGCCAGAAATTCCCACCCGAGGTCAACGGACCTTTGCATAGATCACCGAATCTTCTGTCCTGCCCACGACGATTCCCGTGGTGGGTGGGACGGCAAAATTCCACCCTTTATATTGATCACACCGATAGTTTTGGACTCCCCCCCACCAAGTGGGAACATCTTCCCTCTGTCCACTCTGTCAAGCACTTTTCATTATCATAGAATCATAGAATCCTACAGTGCAGAAGGAGGCCATTCGGCCCATCGAGTCTGTTCCGACCACAATCCCACCCAGGCCCTGTCCCCATAACCCCATGCATTAACCCTAGCTAGTCCCCTTGACACTAAGGGGCAATTTAGCATGGCCAGTCCACCTTGATCCAAAAGACCTTTCTATCAGAACACCCCTCATTCTATCAGACTCAGAAGAAAACTTCCACATTTGCAATGGAGCAAATGGGCCTCTAGGGGCAGTCCTCTCTGTGGTGTATTCTCTTTCTCTTTGGCCTGTGACTTATGGGGGCCTTATAGTGCAGAATTCCTAGGGTGGCCTTGGATTCGCTCCTAGATACACCCCTTCATGTAGAGAAGGGACCTGCAGAATATTATCCTAAGGCCCTATACTGAGTTCCTGTAGTTTTTGTGCAGATTCTGATCAGAATTTTGGGCCATTCATGTGTTTTACTGTGATAACGCCGTGTTAAAAAACTATACACTACACCTTTACGTAAACAGTTGAATGGTTGTGTATCAACTCTTTTGACTTAGAAGTGTAAGGTTTTATAAAACCTAATCATGTACCCAAAATTTGTGGCACAATGGTTAGCACTGCTTCCTCACAGCGCCAGGGACCCGGGTTCGATTCCTGGCTCGGGTCACTGTCTGTGTGGAGTTTGCCCATTTTTCCCAGTGTCTGCGTGGGTTTCCTCCGGGTGGTCTGGTTTCCTCCCACAGTTCAAAGATGTGCAGGTTAGATGGATTGGCCATGCTAAATTGTCCCTCAGTGTTCAAAGACGTGCAGATTTGGGGGGTTAGCAGGGTAAACGTGTGGGGTACAGGGATTGGGCCTGGGTGGGATGCTCTGTTGGAGAGTCGGTGCAGACTCGATGGGCCAAATGGCCTCCTCCTGCACTGTAGGGATTTTAAGTTTTCCCATGGCTCTGCATTCCATCCCTCCCATGTCAACAATCCCGATAATACATCTGTGCAAATTAAGGCTGAATATTACTAATTATGAAAGCAGCTAATTAGTTGGTAGCAACTGTGTGCAAACAAACTGTATATCCAGGAATGTTGCCCAGATATTTACCTTGTTTTCTCATCATTTTGTCTGCACAGGAAAGGAGAAGGTTTTCTGTTTACTACAAGCCGTTTTTGGCTGGTCTGGAAAAACTGATAGCAGCCATTCCTGTCTGCATGATGTCCCACCTTTGCAAATGTGCTGAATACCATGCAATCATCAGCAAACAATCCCACTTCTGCCCTTATGATGGACAGAATGATTCAGGTGGAGTGGTTGGAGATAATTGGGCCTCAGACCGCCTTGTGCACACCACTCATTATCGATCGGGTTTGAGACTGACATAACTTCCTGCTGGTGGGATGGAAGATTGGAAAGTCTGATGGGATGCTGGTGGACAGCTGTTATAATGAGCATTCATGAGATGCAAATGAATGCAAATTGCATTCGTGGCACAGCCAGTGGGAAGAGAGACCCGCCATTGGGAGAATTGCTGCGGGATTTTACAACAACTTTTTCCCTCTCACTAAATAGCCGTCTGTCACCAAAGCCGCCATGGGTAGGATTGGAGAATTCCACCCATGGCGTTGCTAACTGTCCAATTTAATACATATCCTTTCATTTTTGTTCTTGATCGTTTAACTCTTAGGTTTAAGGCATATAGGTTTAAGGTGAGAGGGGAGAGAGACAAAAGGGTCCAGAGGGGCAATTTTTTTCACACAGAGGGTGGTGAGTGTCTGGAACGAGCTGCCAGAGGCAGTAGTAGAGGCAGGTACAATTTGTCTTTAAAAAGCGTTTAGACAGCTACATGGGTAAAATGGGTATAGAGGGATATGGACCAAATGCGGGCAATTGGGACTAGCTTAGTGGTTAAGAAAAGGGGTGGCATGGACAGGTTGGGCCGAAGGGCCTGTTTCCATGCTGTAAACCTCTATGACTCAACTCTATCAGAGATCAGTCGGCCATCAAGTCGGCTAATGTGTAAATATTAACACAATGACCAACATCACCTAGTCTCTGTCACAACCAATCTGTAATTATCTTGCAATTGTGTCTTTGCCTATATAATGCCGTGTTTGTGAACCTACCTTGCCACTCACCTGATGAGTGAGCAGTGCTCTGCAAGCTCGTGATTCCAAATAAACCTGTTGGACTTTAACCTGGTGTTGCGAGACTTCTGACTGAATTGATTCAAGGCAGACTGAGACAGAGTTTTGGGAGACAAGTGTTATGGTGGGGGGGGGGGGGCACGATGGCAAAGTGGAGTGAGACACAACCAGATCAGCCATGAATGATGAAGCAAGCTCAAAGGGCTGAATGGCCTACCCCTGCCCCTACGTCCCGTGCTCTTACGGGTGTCAAGGTCATGAAAGGGTTCAGTGAAGGAATACCGAAAGATTAAGTTGCGCCCTACAAGCCGTGAATGCCATCATATGTAAAGTGTGTTGCACATTAACTTAATTGGAGTGAAGGTGTGCATGAGTGTTCCCACCTGGCAGCATCCGGCCACCCACTGACTGCTGGAAGCCTTGTTTAGCCTGCTGTGTGCCATCTGTTCCAAGCTGACACTTTAGAATTGGTTAAATGCAAAACACCACCTTCTCTTGAACCCTCTCTGAAGCCACTTGCCATGCAGCGTGCTTGAGAGTTACGTTGCAAGCTAAATCAATGCTGTGTGGCGGTGCCAATGCTTGTTTTAAGTGGTTGCAAAAATATCTGTGTGCAGAAGAAATTTTAGCAGGAAAGGGCAGATCAGGAGTGACGTCGACTGATGTGGCATCAGCCCCCTTAAATTTTCTTTTCTTTGTAGGCCGTACCATGACGTATCATGATTTACCGGCAGTACGGTGGCAGAATGATTAGCACTGCTGCCTCACAGCACCAGGGACCCGGGTTCGATTCCTGGCTTGGGTCACTGCCTGTGTGGAGTTTGCATGCTCTCCCCGTGTCTGCGTGGGTTTCCTCTGGGTGCTCCGGTTTCCTCCCACAGTCTGGAAGACTGTGCTGGTTAGATACATTGGCCATGCTAAATTCTCCCTCAGTGTACCCGAACAGGCGCTGGAGTGTGGCGACTGGGGGATTTTCATGGTAACTTCATTGCAGTGTTAATGCAAGCCTTGCTTATGACTAATAAATAAATAAACTTTAACTTTACATTTTTCGGAAAGGCGCGGTGAAATTAGTCATTTAATTAGAATTTAATTAGTGCCCTACTCACATTGCGAGTGGCCGCCTTGACACCACATCAGTGAGGTATAGATAGTCAATGAGGGGGGGACATAATGCAGGGAAGCCCTTTAATGATATACAAATTTATTGAACTGAGGTTCCCACCCTTTCTCGGTGGTGTGGACAATTGGGAAATGAAATCTTGCCAGTGTTAAGACCCATGCCAGAAACTCCAAGGTGTTTTATGAAGTTAGCCTAGACCCTAAGTTTTACATTTGATTTTAGTACGGGTGAGCATAAGATGTTTCACTCCAGGTATGATTCAAGTGACCCACTAGGGAGCTTTTATCAAACAAAGTTTATTTAAGAACACAGTTGGAATATAATGAAAAGATTTGAAATAACTTTTACCGGTTGCAAGATTCAAACATGATACATTATAAACCTTAACAGCTAGCTATCTCTGTTGTTCCAAGTCAAACATCATCCCACAGATGCACACTCCTCTTCAGACTTGGCACAGAAACAAGTATGCCCACGTGATGCTGGGTTTTCAGCTTTTTTACACGTGCTGTGAATTGGTCATTTGAATGTTGGAACAAATCTCAGTCCTGGAACTTACTACAAGTTTCTGGAGAGAGAGGGAGAGAGAGACAGAGACATTGCATTCTTCCACCAGCTTCTAACAGCAACTGAGAGTCGAAACTAAAAACTTGGACTTTTCTATGGAAATAAAACTGTCCCAAAGCATCATCTGACCTATCAATCATCCCCAGGTCAAGTTCCATTCAGCAATTCCCAAAGGACCATTAAACCACAGGACACTGCATTAGGCCAGATTAACATCAGCATAATGTCCATTATATTGCTCCAGTAACAATTAGAGGACACTGGCTAGAGACATCTCGGTGCCGATACAATGCTAGGAGCTGCATGAAAAACCTTGAGAAACATACACAAAAATACATTTCTTAAAGACACAGTATCGTCACACCAGCAAGAATCTTGTTTCCTAATTCACGTGAGATCTTGGGATGGCGGCACTGTTTACACTAACGCAAACGCAGGGTCAAAATCACCGTACGAGGCTGTCATTCCATTGGAGATCAGAGGGAGAGCTGCACTTGAATGGGACATGGATGTCAGTTTATTTATTAGTGTCACAAGTAGGCTTACATTAACACTGCAATGAAGTTACTGTGAAAATCCCCTCGTTGCCACACTCTGGCGCCTGTTTGGGTACACTGAGGGAGACTTTGGCACGGCCAATGCACCCTAACCAGCACGTCTTTCAGACTGTGGGAGGAAACCGGAGCACGCGGAGGAAACCCACGCAGACACGGGGAGAACGTGCAGACTCCGCACAGACAGTGACGGAAGCTGGGAATTGAACCCGGGTCCCTGGCGCTGTAAGGCAGCAGTGCTAACCACTGTGCCACCGTGCTGCCCCAATTCAATTCACGTGACTACAATTCAAAAGCACCCCGGTGGCAGTCAGATGTCCTGAGGTTGTGAAAGGCACTACATGAATGCAAGTTTTTTTTTACCAAACTAGAATTGTAAATCTGCCACTCAATTTCCTGAAGTGCTTCATCTGCAAAGATAGATAGCGGAAAGCTACGGTCTAGCTGGTGCTGACTGACCTTTTTTTAAAAGATATATTTTGACCTTCACTCTTTCGTACCAGAAATAGTATATCTATTGTAGGATGATTACAAGACAATTTAAATGTAGCCCTGCATTCCGAGTCTGAGTGACTCAAGCACAGGAGGATAAAATGGAAGGAAAGGTCAAATTGCAATGACACCCCGGCAGAAGGTAACATTTTCTTGTCAGTCTTCCCTCACGTTAACCTGACGTGTGTGCAGCTCCCAGGAGTACACAGAAATCATATCTCTGTACCTGCCTCTGATAGTTAGCATAATTTAACACAGCGCTGCCAGTCGCTGGAAGAGGAATTCTTAATTCCCAGCGCTGCTTGCTCAGAAAATTGAAATGGTTAAAAATAGCTTTCTTTCCTCCATTTTCTCGTCAGACGCGGGTATCACTGGCAAGGCATTTTCCGCCCGTCCCTAATTGCCCTTCACCTCAGGGCAGTTAATTGCCTTTGTTCTTTTCGATGGCAGAGGTTGTGGACTTAGAACAAAGAACAGGTACAGCACAGGAACAGGCCCTTCGGCCCTCCAAGCCTGCGTCGATCATGACGCCTGCCTAAACTAAAACTGAATGCACTTACAGAGTCCGTATCCTTCCATTCCCATCCTATTCATGTGTTCGTCTAGTTGCCCCTTAAATGTAGCTATCATACCTGCTCCCACCACCTCCCCGGGCAACGCGTTCCAGATATTCACCACATTCTGTGTAAGAAGCTTGCCTCACACATCTCCTCTAATCTTTACCCCATAAACCTACGTCCCCTAGTACTTACTTTCTACTAGGGAAAAAGATACGAAAGTCTGAGGACACGTACCAACTGACTCAAGAACAGCTTCTTCCTTGCTGCTGTCAGACTTTTGAATGGACTTACCTTGCATTAAGTTGATCTTTCTCTCCACCCTAACTATGACTGTAACACTACATTCTGCACTCACTTGTTTCCTTCTCTATGTACAGTATGCTTTGTCTGTATAGCGCGCAAGAAACAATACTTTTCACTGTATACTAATACATGTGACAATAATAAATCAAATCAAATCAAAATCAAACTTGACTCTTCTACCCTCGGAAAGTGCATCTGACTATTCACTCTGTCCATGCCGCTCATAATCTTTAAACCTCTATCAGGTCGCCCCTCAACCTCCGTCATTCCAGTGAGAACAAACAGAGTTTATCCAACCTCTCCTCATAGCTAATACCCTCCAGACCAGGCAACATCCTGGTAAACCTCTCCTGTACCCTCTCCAAAGCATCCACATCGTTCCGGTAGTGTGGCGACCAGAATTGTGCACAATATTCTAAATGAGGCCGAACTAAGGTTCTGGACAGTTGCAGCATGACCTGCCAATTTTTATACTCAATGCCCCTTGGAAGATGTTGTTGAGCGAACCTTGGTGAGTTGCTGCAGCGCAACTTGGGGACGGTGCACACTGGCGGCCACTGTGCATCGGAGGGTGGAGGGAGTGCATGTTGAAGGTGGCAGATGGGGTGCCAATCAAGCGGGGCTGCTTTGTCCTGGGGATGTTGTTGGGTTTGTTGAGTGTTGTTTGAGCTGACACAGATTGAGGACGGAGCATGATTTCAACATTTGCAGGCGATATAAGGAACGGAAACATCAACTGTGATGAGGATAATCGTGAACCTCAAACACACGTCGGTGGCAGATGAAGTTTGATGCAGAGAAGTGTGAGGTGATTCATTTTCACAGGAAGAATATGGAGAGATGGTATGAAATAAAGGGAGAAACTCTAAAGGAGGTGCAGGGACAGAGGGACCTCAGTGTTTATTACATAAATTAATGAAGATGGCAGGGCATGTTGAGAGAGCAGTTAATAAAGTAAATAGTATCTTAAGCTAGAAGCATTGAGCACAAGAACAAAAAACAAAGAAAATTACAGCACAGGAACAGGCCTTTCGGCCCTCCAAGCCTGCACCGACCATGCTGCCCGACTGAACTAAAACCCTCTACCCTTCCGGGGACCGTATCCCTCTATTCCCATCTATTTATGTATTTATCAAGACGCCCCTTAAAAGTTACTGTCGTATCTGCTTCCACTACCTCCCCCGGCAGCAAGTTCCAGGCACCCACCACCCTCTGGGCCCGATTTTACCAACAATTTGCGCCCGTTTATGGATGCGAAATCGCGGTAAAGTCGGTTGTGAGGCCTTTATCGCGATCTGCACCCGCGTCCGCGCAGATCGCCACTTTACCGAGACCCGTGAATGGCGGGGATCCGTTCTGCGCCCAAATCGGGCGCAACGACGATTTAAATGCATTTGCATGCATTTAAATTGAATTAATGAACTGCCCGCCCAACTTTATCAGCATTTCCCCCTTTACCACCGCGCTTTTAGGGACCTGCTGAATAAAAGTCTGAATCGGGCGCTCCAGCCTCTGAAGGGCGCGTTCAGTGTTTCCAACGGCCCTCTAACTCAGATCAGTGGTGGGGGGGATAAGGGAGTCGGGTCAGATCATTCTCTGATTGGAGGGGGGGAGTGAGGCCAGATCGTTGTCTGGTGGTGGGGGGGGAGGCGGGTCAGATGTTCCTCTGGAGGGGAGGGGAAGTGAGCCCAGACCATTTTCTCGGGGGGGGGGCAGAGTGAGGCAAGTTCATTGTTGGGGGGGGGAAGTGAGGTCAGATTGTTGTCTTGGGGGGTGGGGGGGAGGGAGTGAGGTCAGATCGTTGTCTTTGGGGGGGGGGGAGGCGGGTAAGATGTATTTCGGGGAGGGGGGCAAATGGATCTCTGGTGGGGGGGACAGATGGATCTTCGGTGTGGGGGGGGCAGATGGATCTTCGGTGTGGGGGGGCAGATGGATCTCTGGTGGGAGGGGCAGATGGATCTCTGGTGGGGGGGGCAGATGGATCTCTGGTGGGGGGGCAGATGGATCTGTGGTGGGGGCAGATGGATCTCTGGTTGGGGGGCAGGGGGGTCCGCTGCCACTCTGTGGGTGATTGGTGGGGGGGAGGGGTGGCGATCGGTCTGGGTAGTGGGGGGGTGAATAAGGGGCACACACACACATCACTGTCCCCCTTATCCACCACCCCCCTCTACCCAGACCAATCACCACCCCTGCCCCCCTCCCCCCCCTACCAATTGCCCGCAGAGTGGCAGCGGACCCTCCTGCACCCCCCACACCCCCACCAGAGATCCATCTGCCCCCCCCACCAGAGATCCACCTGCGCCCCCCCCCCCCCCCCCCCCCCGCCCCGAGATACACCCTCGCTCCCACTTGTCACTGCTGGGCCACTTTCTCTGCTTTCTGCAGCTCGGGAGCAATCCAACACGGGCGCGCTTTTTCCAATTTTTTTCTAACTGTGCATGTGCAGTTCAGAGCTCCAATCGTTCCAGCCACGCTAAGCCCCGCCCACAGCGCGAATGGGACTGGAGACGGCTGAGAGCATATGGGGGTGCCTGAAAGCGGATTTCTAAGTCGGATCTGTACCTTGCCCAGATTCGGCACTTCGAATGAAAATGGTAAAATCGGGCCCTCTGTGTGAAAAAAAAAGTAAGGCGTTAATGTTGGAGTTTTATAAGATGCTGGCTTGGCCTCATCTGGAGCATCACGTCAAGTTTTGGCTGCCATATTTGAGGAAGCATGTGAAGGCATTGGAGAGAGCACACATGCGATTCACACGAATGACTCCAGGGATAAAGAATTGTTGCTATGAGGATAGATTGGAGAGGTTGGGAATGTTTTCCTTGGAGAATTGAAGGCTGAGAGGAGATTTGTTCGTGATATTCAAGATCTTGAGGGGTATGGACAGGGTAAGTCATGAGAAACAGTTCTCTCTTGAGAGAGCACCAAGAACTAGAGGGCACAGATTCAAAATAATGTGCAAAAGGAATGGGAGTGATGTGAGAAAAGGATTTTTTCACCCAGAGAGTGATGGAGGCAGGTTCCATCGAGGCGTTCAAAAGGGAATTGGATTATTATCCGAAAAGAAAGGATGTGCAAGGTTGCGGGGAATAAGGCAGAAGATTGGAACTGGGTAGAATGCTCATTCAGAGAGGCAGCGCACGCTCAATGGGCCGAAAGGCCTCCTTCTGCACTGTAAAGTCAGTGTATTGTCAGTGTTGTGATTTAGGAACCGTGCCGCCCAACTTGCACAGCGAGGTAACGCAAAGCAGCAATTTGCTTACGACCAGGTCAGTAGAAAGGGTCGAGAGCTTCAGGTTTTTAGGTGTCCAGATCACCAACAACCTGTCCTGGTCCCCCCATGCCGACACTATAGGTAAGAAAGCCCTCCAACGCTTCTACTTTCTCAGAAGACTCAGGAAATTTGGCATGTCAGCTATGACTCTCACCAACTTTTACAGATGCATCATAGTTGTATCACAGCTTGGTTCCTGCTCTGCCCAAGACCGCAAGGAACTACAAAAGGTTGTGAATGTAGCCCAATGCATCTCGCAAACCAGCCTCCCATCCACTGACTCTGTCTACACTTCCCACTGCCTTGGCAAAGCAGCCAGCATAATCAAGGACCCCACGCACCCCGGACATTCTCTCTTTCAACTTCTTCTGTCGGGAGAAAGATGCAAAAGTCTGATGTCACGTACCAACCGACTCAAGAACAGCTTCTTCCCTGCTGCTGTCAGACGTTTGAATGGACTTACCTCACACTAAGTTGATCTTTCTCTACACCCTAGCTATGACTGTAACACTACACTCTGCACTCTCTCGTTTCCTTCTCTATGAACGGTATGCTTTGTCTGTATAGCGCGCAAGAAACAATACTTTTCACTGTATCCTAATACATGTGACAATAATAAATCAAATCAAATCACCAAGGATAATGTTTTTTTTAGCAGCATTGGAGAAAACTAGCAACACAATTCTTCCAATTCTGGCACGGTGGCACAGTGGTTAGCACTGCTGCCCCACAGCAGCAGGGACCCGGGTTCAATTCCCGGTTTGGGTCACTGTCTGTGTGGAGTTTGCACGTTCTCCCCGTGTCTGCGTGGGTTTCCTCCGGCTGCTTCGGTTTCCACCCACAGTCCAAAGATGTGCGGGTTAGGTGGGTTGGCCATGCTAAAATTGCCCATTAGTGTCAGGGGGATTAAGCAGGGTAATTATGTGGAGTTATGGGAATGGGCCGTTGTGTCAGCGCAGTCTCGATGGCCCGAATGGCCTCCCTCTGCACTGCAAGGATTCTATGATTCTAATTTGGCCAAGTGGATACGAAAAATTCTGCATTACTCGCAGAGCACCTGTTGCAAAGATGGTAATATTCTTAATCACCATGCTGGCTCACTGAGCTGGAAGAGATAGGCTGGGTGACACCGTGAGGGTCATTCGCTGTGTGGATCTCACCCTGGTTAAGTGGCAATCAGCATCCTCCCTGGTCTCGGATTCCGATTCCAGAGCTCCAGCATAATTAAAAAGCACTGGAAAGGCTACAAGGCTGACAGATGCAAACTGCGGGGAGTCTTTCAGCTGAAGGATCCCAGTCTTTCGGCAGGCTGTTTTGCAAGTGTCGAAAAGCTGAATCTCTGCTCTTGCGGGGAAGTAATTACAGAATAACTTTTGTACTGCGACCTTTACCAGCTCCAGATTCATTTCGTTATTGGCTTCGATTTTTTTGATTTGATTTATTATTGTCACATGTATTAGTATACAGCGAAAAGTATTGTTTCTTGCGCTCTATACGGACAAAGCATACCGTTCATCGAGAAGGAAAGGAGAGAGTTCAGAATGCAGTGTTACAGTCATAGCTAGGGTGTAGAGAAAGATCAACTTAGTGCGAGGTAGGTCCATTCAAAATTCTGACGGCAGCAAGAGAAGAGTCTGTTCTTGAGTCGGTCGGTACGTGACCTCAGACGTTTGTATCTTTTTCCCGACAGAAGAAGGTGAAAGACAGTATGTGCGGGGTGCATGGGGTCCTTGATTACACTGGCTGCTTTTCCCGAGGAGCGGGAAGTGTAGACATAGCCAATGGGAGGCTGGTTTGCGTGAGGGATTGGGCTTCATTTTCACGACCCTTTGTAGTTTCCGAAACGCATTGAGAGATCAAGGTTTGAAAGAGCAGGAATGTTGGGTTAATCGAGGAACAGTGTGGAGAAGAACCTGCATTTTAAAATCTTGAAGATTTATACACTGCCCATCGCGACCTGACACTTTGAAACCCATGGAAGTAATTTCTGAAGTGTGATAAGTGCTGGAACGTGGGAAACATAGCAGTGAATCACACAGCAAGATCCTGCAAACAGCAAGAAGATAATCACTGGATAATTTGATTCTAGGTATCGTTTCAGGATTAGGCATTGGCCAGGGAACCAGGGAGAATTCCAAGCTCACCTTTGAAGAATGATTCTTTAGATTCGCCCGAGTGTGGGGGAGACCCGGTTTATCAATCCATCGGAAAGATTGAGCAAGGAAGAAAAAACAGACAGAGGTAAGGAGTTTCATTGTTCTGATGCTTTGGAAAACAATGCATTAGACTAAGCTTTTTAGTTTATTCATTCATAGGATGTGGAGATCACTGTTTAAAAGTTTAAAGTTTATTTATTAGTCACAAGTAAGGCTTACATTAACACTGCAATGATGTTACTGTGAAATTCCCCTGGTCGCCACATTCTGGCGCCTGTTCGGGTCAATGTACCTAACCAGTACGTCTTTCAGACTGTGGGAGGAAACCGAGCACCCGGAAGAAACCCACGCAGACACGGGGAGAACGTGCAGACTCCACACAGACAGTGGCCTAAACCAGGAATTGAACCCGGGCCCCTGCCACTGCGAATCTGCAGTGCTGATAACTGTGCCACCGTGCTGCCCACTGACTGGGCCAGCATTTATTACCCATCCCTTTTCTTAAAAAAAAGTTTAGAGTTTATTTGCTAGTGTCACTAAGTAGGCTTACATTAACATTGCAATGAACATAACATTACAGAGGGTGGACAATTTGGAAGGGTCAGGTAACGAGTCACTGTGGGTGGAGCTCAGAAACAGGAAGGGTGCGGTCACTATGCTGGGGGTATACTACAGGCCTCCCAACAGCCCAAGGGAAGTTGAGGAACAGATATGTAAGGAGATTCTGGACAGGTGCAGAAAAAATAGGGTTGTCGTAGTGGGAGACTTTAATTTCCCTCACATAGACTGGAAATCGCTTAGGGCTGCGGGCCTGGACAGGGAAGAATTTATAAAATGCGTGCAGGAAGGTTCTTTGGAACAATATGTTGACAGTCCAACTAGAGAGGGGGCTATACTGGAGCTAGTACTGGGGAATGAGCCCCGTCAGGTCATCAAAGTTTCAGTCGGGGAACATGTGGCAAATAGTGAACACAATTTTGTAAACCTTAGGATAGTAATGGAAAAAGATGAGTGTTGTCATCAGAAGGATCAGAAGGACCTTGGGGTCCGGGTCCATAGGACTCTGAAATCGGCCCTGCAGGTGGAGGAGGTGGTTAAGAAGGCGTATGGTGTGCTGGCCTTCATCAATCGAGGGATTGAGTTTAGGAGTCCGGGGATAATGATACAGCTATATAAGACCCTCGTCAGACCCCACTCGGAGTACTGTGCTCAGTTCTGGTTGCCTCATTACAGGAAGCATGTGGAAAAGATTGAAAGCGTGCAGAGGAGATTTACAAGGATGTTGCCTGGATTGAGTGGCATGCCTTATGAGGATAGGCTGAGGGAGCTCGGTCTTTTCTCCCTGGAGAGACGTAGGATGAGAGGAGACCTAATAGAGGTATATAAGATGTTGAGAGGCATAGATCGGGTGGACTCTCAGAGGCTTTTTCCCAGGGTGGAAATGGCTGCTACGAGAGGACACAGGTTTAAGGTGCTGGGGGGTAGGTACAGGGGAAATGTTAGGGGGAAGTTTTTCACACAGAGGGTGGCGGGCGAGTGGAATTGGCTGCCGTCAGTGGTGGTGGAGGCAAACTCAACAGGGTCTTTTAAGAGACTCCTGGATGAGTACATGGGACTGAATAGGATGGAGGGTTATAGGTAGGCCTAAAAGGTAGGGATATGTTCGGCACAACTTGTGGGACCGAAGGGCCTGTTTTGTGCTGTAGTTTTCTATGTTTCTATGTTTGTTCTATGGGTAAGGTGCTGAATTGGGGGAAGGCTAACGACAGCCGGATTAGGCAGGATTTGGTGGCTGTTGATTGGGAGAGGCTGTTCGAGGGTAAATCCACATCTGGCATGTGGGAGTCTTTTAAGGAGCAGTTGATAGGACTGCAGGGCAGGCATGTGCCTGTAAAGAGGAAGGATAGGAAAGGTAGGATTCGGGAGCCGTGGATAACCAGTGAAATTGTGGGTCTAATCAAAACGGAAAAAGAGGCATACATGAGGTCCAGGCAGCTAAAAACAGATGGAGCACTGGAGGAATACAGAGAAAGTAGAAAAGAACTCAAACAGGGAGTTAGAAGGGCAAAAAGGGGTTACAAAGGGGTCACAAAATGTCCTTGGCAAACAGGATTAAGGAGAATCCGAAGGCATTTTATACATACGTTAGGAACAAGAAGGATGTTAGGGAAAGAATCGGACCTCTCAGGGACAAAGGAGGGGAATTATGCTGAGAACCAAAGGAAGTAGGAGAGATTCTAAACGAATACTTTGCATCAGTATTTACAAAGGAGAGGGACATGTTGACTGGTAGTGTCTCAGAGAGATGTGTTGACCCGTTAGAAAAATCTCAATTACAAGGAAGGGTTAGGTTTTTTAGGAAACATTAAGACAGACAAATCCCCAGGGCCAGATGGCATCTATCCTAGACTCCTCAGGGAGGCAAGAGACGAAATTGCTGGGCCTCTAACAGAAATCTTTGTCTCTTCACTGGACACAGGTGAGGTCCCAGAGGATTGGAGGATAGCAAATGTGGTCCCGTTATTTAAGAAGGGTAGCAAGGATAACCCGGGTAATTATAGGCTGGTGAGCTTGGCATCCGTGGTAGGGAAATTGTTGGAGAAGATTCTTAGAGATAGGATACATGCGCATTTAGAACTGAATAATCTCATTAGCGATAGACAACATGGTTTTGTACGAGGGAGGTCATGTCTCACAACTTTCGTTGAGTTTTTTGAGGAGGTGACAAAAACGATTGACGAAGGAAGGGCCGTGGATGTCGTCTATATGGATTTTAGTAAAGCGTTTGACAAGGTCCCTCATGGCAGGCTGGTGCAAAAGGTTAAATCTCACGGGATAAAAGGTGAGCTAGCTAGATGGGTGGAGAACTGGCTTAGCCATAGAAGACAGAGGGTAACAGTGGAGGGGTCTTTTTCCAGTTGGAGGTCTGTGACTAGTGGTGTTCCGCAGGGCTCTGTACTGGGACCTCTGCTGTTTGTGATATATATAAATGATTTGGAGGAAGATGTAGCTGGTGTGATCAGTAAGTTTGCGGATGACACAAAGATTGCTGGAGTTGCGGATAGTGATGAACATTGTCAGAGAATACAGCAGGATATAGATAGGCTGGAACATTGGGCAGAGAAATGGCAGATGGAATATAATCCAGATAAATGCGAAGTGATGCATTTCGGTGGATCTAATGTAAGGGGGAGCTATACAATAAATGGCAGAACCATCAGGAGTATAGACACACAGAGGGACCTGGGTGTACAAGTCCACAGATCCTTAAAGGTGGCAGCACAGGTGGAGAGGGTTGTCAAGAAGGCATATGGCATGCTTGCCTTTATTGGACGGGGCATAGAATATAAAAGTTGGCATATGATGTTGCAGCTGTATAGAACGTTGGTTAGGCCACATTTGGAATACTGAGTCCAGTTCTGGTCGCCACACTACCAGAAGGACGTGGAGGCTTTGGAGAGAGTACAGAAAAGGTTTACCAGGATGTTGCCTGGTATGGAGGATCTTACCTATGAGGAGAGATTGGGTAAACTGGGGTTGTTCTCCCTGGAAAGACGGAGGATGAGGGGCGACCTAATAGAGGTGTATAAAATTATGAAGGGCATAGATAGAGTGAACAGTGGGAAGCTTTTTCCCAGATCGGAGGTGACAAACACAAGGAGTCACGGGTTCAAGGTGAGGGGGGCAAGGTTCAACACAGATGTCAGGGGGACGTATTTTACACAGAGGGTGGTGGGGGCCTGGAATGCACTGTCAAGCAAGGTGATTGAGGCGGACATGCTGGGATCGTTTAAGACTTATCTCGATAGCCACATGAACAGACTGGGAATAGAGGGATACAAACGAATGGTCTAGTTGGGCACATGAGCGGCACAGGCTTGGAGGGCCGAAGGGCCTGTTCCTGTGCTGTATTGTTCTTTGTTCTTTGAAGTTACTGTGAAAATCCCCGAGTCGCCACACTCCGGCACCTGTTTGGCTACACTGAGGGAGAATTTAGCATTAGCAATGCACCTAACCAGCACGTCTTTCGGACTGTGGGAGGAAACCGGAGCACCCGGAGGAAACCCACGCAGACACGGGGAGAATGTGTAAACTCCACACAGACAGTGATCCAAGCCGGGATTCGAACCCGGGTCCCTGGTGCTGTGAGGCAGCAGTGCTAAGCACTGTGCCACCGTGCCATCCTGAAAGCATTTAAAAGTCAACCACATTGCTGTGAATCTGGAGTCATTTGTCGGCCAGACCAGGGA